>NC_085024.1:21809027-21856830 GCF_963692335.1 Osmerus eperlanus
AAGTGGTGCTGGGATGCTGTGCCTTCTCCTTACTCTTTGTCAGCTTTCCCCTTGTCGCCCCTGCCCCCCCTACCCTCCTTATCCCTCTTGCCCGCCTTGCCATGCTTCTTATGGAAGTAGCCCAAAGCCAGCATGGACACACAACGGGAAAACTCCCTGAAGTTGACCTCTCCATCATGGTTCTTATCTATGATCTCCATAGCCTCCTTGATGTCCTCTGGGTCAATCTTTCCCTGTCAAACACACGCGCATCATCAGAGAGTATGTTGTGACATTTTACAAAATGCAATGTAAGTTGTTAATGAACATATGTAGTACTCTATGCCCGTACATTTTGAATGTCCCAGATGTGCTACTGCAGACATGCAGAGGTGCTACTGCAGACATGCAGAGGTGCTACTGCAGACATGCAGACATGCGGAGGTGCTACTACAGACATGCAGACATGCAGAGGTGCTACTGCAGACATGCAGACATGCAGAGGTGCTACTGCAGACATGCAGAGGTGCTACTGCAGACATGCAGAGGTGCTACTGCAGACATGCAGACATGCGGAGGTGCTACTGCAGACATGCAGACATGCAGAGGTGCTACTACAGACATGCAGACATGCAGAGGTGCTACTGCAGACATGCAGAGGTGCTACTGCAGACATGCAGACATGCGGAGGTGCTCACCTGGAACTCAGGGTTAGACATCTCCTTCTGCAGCAGTTCCTGCAGCTCACTAGAGCTGAGCTGGCGTTTCTTGTCGTCCTGCCCCGCGTACTCCTCAAACACCTCCACGATGGACACCACAGCCTTCTCCAGACGAGACATTGCTGGAGGGAGAAGATGGTTTAAGGGTAACACACAGGGTCTCCACTGAGGAAATAGGGCTGTGTTCTCCCTAGCTAATGTTGCCACGCGTACGGAAGCTGTGGAACAGCTCCTAAGGTCACGTCAGCAGAATTGTGAACTCTTTCAGATTTGCCACACAGACATGCACTAATAATAATAATAATAATTGTATTTGTAATGCACTTTATATTTAGGTAAAATCCAGTGCTACAGGTTAAAAACAAGAAAGGGCGCAAAAAAATCTGTAGAACAAAAAGGGAAATAGGACAGATAAAAGAGTTTAAGAATAAGCCAAAGGCTCTGTTAAAAAGGTGGGTTTTTAGGCCACGTTTAAAAGCATCCACAGTCTGTGGTGTCTGTGGTGATCAGGGAGAGCATTACACAGACTGGGAGCGGCTGAACAGAAGGCCCGATCTCCCATGGTGCGCTGCTTAGTCCTTGGAGGGTTCAGGAGCACTACTTCAGTTGTTGCACTGTAGTTGAGGTATTATTATTGTTCACTGTGCCTGGTAGCTCAATGTGGCTACTGTGTGCTGTGCCTGGTAGCTCAATGTGGCTACTGTGTGCTGTGCCTGGTAGCTCAATGTGGCTACTGTGTGCTGTGCCTGGTAGCTCAATGTGGCTACTGTGTGCTGTGCCTGGTAGCTCAATGTGGCTACTGTGTGCTGTGCCTGGTAGCTCAATGTGGCTACTGTGTGCTGTGCCTGGTAGCTCAATGTGGCTACTGTGTGCTGTGCCTGGTAGCTCAATGTGGCTACTGTGTGCTGTGCCTGGTAAAAACAGACAGTTCAATGACTCTGACATCCAAAACACAGTTTGAACTTCTGATCATTGATCTTCTGCTGTACTGTGTTCACGTCCCTTTGGATACAAATGTCTGCTGAATGACTAAAATGTCAGATGTTTGTTGAAGAAATAATAGTGTTGTTAAAATGAACTGCACTGTACAAACAGTCATTGTTGACATAAATGTCAGATTCCTCCACCTAACACATTTCATGCCTTATTCCTCCAACTGCCACATCCCTTCATCCACCTTCCTCCCTGCATCCCTTCATCCACCTTCCTCCCTGCATCCCTTCATCCACCTTCCTCCCTGCATCCCTTCATCCACCTTCCTCCCTGCATCCCTTCATCCACCTTCCTCCCTGCATCCCTTCATCCACCTTCCTCCCTGCATCCCTTCATCCACCTTCCTTCCTGCATCCCTTCATCCACCTTCCTCCTTGCTCCCTTCATCCACCTTCCTCCCTGCATCCCTTCATCCACCTTCCTCCCTGCATCCCTTCATCCACCTTCCTCCCTGCATCCCTTCATCCACCTTCCTCCCTGCATCCCTTCATCCACCTTCCTCCCTGCATCCCTTCATCCACCTTCCTCCTTGCTCCCTTCATCCACCTTCCTCCCTGCATCCCTTCATCCACCTTCCTCCTTGCTCCCTTTATCCACCTTCCTCCCTGCATCCCTTCATCCACCTTCCTCCCTGCATCCCTTCATCCACCTTCCTCCCTGCATCCCTTCATCCACCTTCCTCCCTGAATCCCTTCATCCACCTTCCTCCCTGCATCCCTTCATCCACCTTCCTCCCTGCATCCCTTCATCCACCTTCCTCCCTGCATCCCTTCATCTACCTTCCTCCCTGCATCCCTTCATCCACCTTCCTCCCTGCATCCCTTCATCCACCTTCCTCCCTGCATCCCTTCATCCACCTTCCTCCTTGCTCCCTTCATCCACCTTCCTCCCTGCATCCCTTCATCCACCTTCCTCCTTGCTCCCTTCATCCACCTTCCTCCACTCCATCCTCACTCACCTCAGACTCAGTAGTTACAGGATGAGAGTAGATGTCTGCGTGCGTCCCGGGTCGAAGTGACGGGCCGAGGGGAAAGGCTCATCTTAAAGGGAACACACCCCACCCACACACACACACACACACAGACAAACAGGGCTTCTTGCCTTGGGAAATGCCTGCTGCGCCACCCAAACCTGCTGAACTGGAACACTTCATATTAGATCATCATAACTGTTGTCATTTGGAAGGTTAATGTGTTAAAATGTTTGTATTCTTTTAAACATTGCAGTCGGTGAGTGAAATACATAATATATGAACCATTTCTGTGTTTTGTAAGCAAGCAATCACTGGTGTTTCTTCATTTGTCGAGTCTGAGGAAACTATGGAAGAAAGTGGAAAATTACAGTGGAGATTCCATGCAGCTCTAAATAGGGAAGGTCTGACTCATCACACATGCGTGTGTGTGTGTGTGTTTGTGTGTGTGTGTTTGTGTAATAGAGTTTGCATGTGTAGAACAGCACAAAGGGAACGCCTCTCATTCATCCAGCCAAACTTACATAACTCGGGGCAACAAACAGCGACCTGATAAGCCCTCCATTGCATGGACACTGTAAAGCACTCAGCTTTTGTCTCTGCAAACACTCCCTCCCATTATAAACATGCACCATTTTCTAACTAGTCCTACTAGATTCTTGTTTAATGTTGTTGAATTCTTATTGTATCCGTCACAGTAGATTCCCTGCTAGACTCATCATCACACTCTGCCTAGACATGCACAACAGTTATGGAACAAGGAGAGACAGAGAGACAGAGAGAGAGAGAGAGAGAGAGAGAGAGAGAGAGAGAGAGAGAGAGAGAGAGAGAGAGAGAGAGAGAGAGAGAGAGAGAGAGAGAGAGAGAGAGAGAGAGAGAGAGAGAGAGAGAGAGAGAGAGAGAGAGAGAGAGAGAGAGAGAGAGAGGGGGGGGGGGGGGGTGTACGGATTGTCTGTGTTTAACAGAACCAGGACAATTGTGACAATATTACGTTTTCATCAAAGGTTTCAGTCCACTGTTCCATTACAACTGACGGACAAGGAATACCAAATACGCCATTCGCCCCATGATTATGAGAGAGTGACTTCTCTGTGCAGACCAAACAGTGTGGGCGTGCAAGACGTGGTTGCACACATGCCTCTACATCCAGGCTACCAGCATGCCATTCTCACACCAGGGTCTGGTACACAAATATCTTCGGGTGGTTTACTGTTTATATTTGATTATCTAAATGTGAGTCCTGTTCAGTACAACATCTGCAATACAGGACAAGAAATACGAAGGACTACCCTCAGACATGAAGCTTGCACTGGATAATTGATAGCACGACACACATGACCTAACCAGGTCAAATAATCCTTAAATGTATCATATATTTTTATAACAAGAATGGCCATTTAGATTAGAATGTGTTTTAAGTTAGCCCATACAATACATTTTCACACAGAAATATAGTTATTGATGAAATAATACAACTATTAAAGAACAAACAATGTGCATTGTGGTGTGTTCAGCAGCTCAGATGAAGCTGAAGTTCATGACAGATGAGATCGGGGATCTTGGAACACGGCTCACGTTACCATGACGGCTCGCCTGGATGTGGCTAACAGCAGCTCTGTACTGCAGTGCATCCTTCTGCTCTGAAACATGCCCTCACCTGTCACACCTTGTGTTGTAACAGGCAGGGAACCTCCTGCTACTGAGGTGAAATCTTCTCAGACCACAGTTGCTTCACATTCCAAACACCCACCAGACACAAAAGAGCAAGACAGCTTTGTGGTTCCTCTTACCACACTTACAGGTTTTACTGAAACACTGTTCTACAACCACAGCTATTTCCAATAAATACATACATAAATCCATAATTTACACTGCAGATCATCTGTAAGAGACTGAGGGACAGAAGGAATGTGTGACAGTAGAGAGAAAAAATGAAGAAGCAAGAAGTTAGACCATGAGTTAGATTATTATGCTCTCATGACATCAGCTGGTGAAAAATGAGCACTACACATTCATCTTGGGCGCCTGCTTTCATCACCTGAATACATCTGCTTGGTCTTGTTTGATTACAGATGATGAATACGGAACACACACACAGGAACAAACAGAAAACCTGCACAAACCCACATGGAACTGTGTGCTGATAGTGACCAGACATGCAGTGGATAAGTTTGAGCAGCTCAAACCAACACCAACAGTGTTGGTTTGAGCTGTTAAATGATTGGCGATGTAATCATCATTCCTGGATACAGGTGACCTTGTGCCCTTGCAAGCTTGGATTGGAACCAGGTATATGTGTGTGTTTCGGTTCCTACTGTCTTGCTTGTTTCATCTGTGGAGATCTTCCTGGATTTAACCGAGAAAAGGTGTTGTGGAGAACAACAGCTGGCTCGCTTCGCTGAAAGGGTGTGCCCACATTATTATGTTTTCATCTGGCACTCCCAAATATGCATGTTGAGTGAGTACAAGCCACAGAACCAGCAACACAAACAGGGCCAACGTTTATTAAAGCTTAACAATGTCAGTCTTAACAGAAAATGACTCCTGAATGAATGAAGCCAAATGAAGCACATGATCTCTCTGTCTTCCTCACTTCTTGGCCAGTTTACTGATGTGGAACTGGAACAGGCATTCACAGGCAATAGACAGGCCGACCACCAGAGACACAAACTCCTGGAAGTCCACCAAGCCGTCGCTGTTCTGGTCCAGATCCTTCATGATCTTCTCCACGGCGGCCGGGTCCTTCTGGGACTGGGACACAGAATCCGAGCGACACAGGGGGTGGGATCAACTCACCCATTTGGTTGACAGCAAGCAGATCGATAGCTAAGCTAGTATCTGGCACACATTCCTTGTGGGCTGAAGGAGAGAAGGAGGTCTGACCTTTAAGAAGGAAGACAGTTCAGTCCCCATCAGCTCTTTCAGCTCCTTCTTGTTCAGAGTGTTGCTATCGCCATCTTTGTCAGCATAGCAGTGGAACACCTTGATCAGGGACTCCATCGCTCCCTCCAACTCTGACGGCATGTTTGCAGGTACAGATCTTCTGAGAGGAGGGTGAGAGAAAATAAACCAGGTTTGTATGAGAGAACTCTCCCGTTGGACAAGTTACTATTGGAGACCAGATCACCGTGCACTTTAAGAGGATGGGTGTTGGTTGGCTCTACAGACAAATTCCTCCGTTATTTCATCATGGCACAATCTCCTTATCACATAGGCCAACTCCCACTCTCTTTGTCAAAAATAATCCTGTTTCTTGACGATGTCTGCTATGGCCTACAGTATACACATTGAAATGTAACATAGTCTACATCTATCTATCCTTTAATATTATCCAGTGAGATGCCTTTGATACATTTTGACACAATGTTACTTAGAACGTAAGACTCAAAGGGACTGACTGACGCGCACGAAATTCGGTTAACAACACACCGAAAGTTTGAGAAATGTTTCCTATTCTCAAACTTTCGGTCAATGTGCGCACACACAGCAAATAAACTTAACTGTTCTAAATACAGCCAACATTATTCATTCAAGTTGCAGTCGCTATTAAAAGTTTTCTGTTTGACGCAAAACGCGAAAGTTAAACTTACCGGATGAGCTAACTGTTTATGGGTTCGGATGGAAGAAATCGGTCCAGTGTAAGGGTTGGGGGAAGAAACTTTAAACTAAGCAAGGAAAGGGGGAACGCCCTGAGAAACATGCCTGCTCACGTTTGCGTGAGCGCTAATTTCGCGACCCTTTTGTTGATACATCATGACTGACCGTTATATTCAAATTCTCGATCGATTGCAACCCTAATGGCAAAGGCTACATATTTTTCCACTGACATTTATTTTATGTAATAGACATTTACTTGCTAGAAACATTTCGAAAGACAAAGGTTTTTCCTCAAATTGCTTTAATTACAAATTCATCTTAACAAAAAAAATTGTTACCTGAAACATACCAAAACAATCACGAATGGATGACGTGTAAATATATGTGCAACCAGAAGGAAACAAGTGCAGGATGGAGGGAATGTAATAAACGCTAGATCCAACAACAGATTATTTCCCTGCTGTTCTCCTATTCATAGCTTCATACTTCACGTGCTCAGTAAGCTGTGACTGGGAAAAGGAGTCAAGGAAACAAACTATTCAAGACCCTTTGCGGCCGCGCCTGGTCGTCAGTGACCGTCTCTCAATTATCTGTCAGTTCGCGACTGTAGTCCATAACAGCAGACTTCAGGAACGGTTTACAAAAGCGACATACTAAAGTACAGAGAGACTATTGTCAAAATACATGACAGATAACTGGGATGTGACAGCACTGGTTAAATTACAAATTTCCTCCATAATGATTGGTTTTCAAAAACGAATAATGTCGGATGACTGGATGAGAGCGTGACAGATTTCTGGCTCAGTTCTTCCTTTTGCCTTTGCTGGTAGCTTTGGTAGGTGCTACCGCGGGAACGGCTGCTTGGTAGAGGGCTGCCGACACTTTGTTAATGTAGTAGATGGCGAAGAGAGAGAATATCAGACTGGAAAAAGAGAAGAAAAAAAATCAACACTTATAAGTTTAGTAACAACAGTACAACCATATTGTAACCCTTTAGTTCATAGCTTTTTTTCTTCTTCTTATCACTTCATTCTACATCCCAGGTATCTGTATGACTAAATGACTAAAATGACTAAATGTAAATCTGTAGACAGACCTCTGTGCCCGCCAGAAACGTACAGAGACCCTGGTACAACTTTGCTCCACACTGGAGTGATGAATTGTAACCTGCTGTGATGCAGGAGGTAGGCTACTTACCATGTTGTGACACACACACGGTGCACCAGTCCAGAGGCAAACAGGGAGAGGCACAGGCACACCAGGACTACAGAGGACATGAGAGAAAGCAGGCATGTTTGATGCTTCTACGGCTGATCTAGACTGCACAACCAAACACTAAGAGTGCATTTCAAGTACATGTTGGCTAAATGTACTAGGGTAGATGGTTATTTTTTACTCACTTTCTGGGAATATCTTAGCCTGGAATCCCTTCCCGAAGATGAGATTTTCCAGGTTATTGAAGGCCTGGGGGGTGAAGTTAAGGTGCTCAAGCAGATCACTGCTGGATTTCATTAAGATATTCAGTGCTAGGGTCAGTTTAACACAGTACTACTTCAAAAGTTTAGTACCTGAACTAGGCAGAACCGTTGAAAACCTTTTTAACCTCGTGAGAAGGATACAGTGAGGGAGCAGATGAAGAGGACAGACCCCAGCATCCCCCCCAGGATGGTTAGCCACTCCGTGGAGCCCAACTGTCTGCTGAACATCTGCATCCCGGCGAACACCAGTACCGACAGCAAGCTGGACAGCACCAGAGACGTGCCTGTGTTCACTGCTGTAGGGAGAGCAGAGGGACGTGAGACAGCTGGCGGATGGAAGCGTTGTGTAGATGGGGGAGTATGGACAATCGAGAGAGAAAAAATAGAGAGCTAATCATTTGGGTAGAAGTACTCGAATTTATATCCGTTACCATTTCCATTTGTCTTCTACTTCGAATAAGCCAACTGCATTATGCTAGTAAAGGATTCTTCATACTTTTCACTGGATAACCTCAGCATTTCCATTTATTTAGTCTAGTAGTGTTACAACTTTTTTTCATTACTCTTGCTCTTGCCACGTCAGTGTACGCCCACAAATAGTTCCGGTTTATGTTTGCTCCTACATTTAGCTGGCGAATTTAAATGGACAATTTAGGATCTAAAACCAATACTGCCGGGAAGTACAATATGCAAGCAGTAATATGCTAACAATAAAATGTTAAGACACAATTACCTAGGTTGCTAGCTAGAAGCAATTAGCTAGCTGTGCAGATTGAATGGGTTGTCCATACTAACGCTTGCTAACTAAAGTTAGCTGTGTGTGGCAGCAAGAAATAGCGATTGTCTTTGTGCCCTCATCGAGTATTCATAAATAAAATATATAACTTACAGATTCACTGGTTATACGCTACTTACCCATTTCCAATTATTCAATCGAAGACGACTACTATGCTAATAATCTGGGCGTTTCGGATGCAAGTTAGCTATCCTCTCAATGCACGGTTACCCGTCTTCAGGAACTATCGGTACTAGTCTCGCTACCCGGACCACGAAAGTGACGCACAGCAGAACTGGGACCAATCAGAAACGGCACACGCGATCAAAATCCTTGCGAACCGTCACACTTCAGTCTTTATTTGTATTAGTAAAAAAAAAAAAAAATCAGCAACACAACACGTTCATACAGCAACAGACATCCATATCGTCCATCTTAGTCACACGAAACAGGAATGGGCGTTAGACAGCCTAGTACAAACAGGGTTGACTGAGACTTTATGAACATATATTTAGCCATAAATATCTCTACATCCATTTGAACCCATGGCATTTTATTGAAGAACTCTGCCTCTGTATATAGTCAGCTCCTCCGTCGCGTGCATCTTGTTTCCTTCCCCAATTTGGGTCACTGTCACAAGCAGTCATACTTCCAAGAGTTCCATAGTTGCATCTTCAATGCTACGCTCCTACGACACATTAAAAAGGTCTCTCCCAATACAATAGCCGTTAAAGTGCCTTTTTCTTCAGTCCGAATACAGCAATGAAGAGGATGATTTCCACAAATGCTGGAAGAACACTGAGGGAATAAGATGGAAAGAGGGATTAAGAATCGCATTGAACATACAGATAACGGACTCGGACAACACACGGGGTGATGCTGTTCTTCATAGTTGTCTCTGGAAGCTGGCTCAGCTCTGTTCCACATAAAAAAAGGAACCCGCACACACACACCAACCTGCAGAGGGCAAAAATAACCCAGTAGGTCCAGCATTCCCACTTCTGGAACACAAAGAAAGACAGGCCCACGGAGGCGCTGCAGTGGGCAGCCAGGGCTGAGGAGGTCACGTGTCAGGGAAACACACCCGATGGGATAAACACACATATTCACACGTGCACACTGACCTGCAGAAGACAAAGATCCACCAGTAGATGTCACATTCCCACTGCTCAAACAGAAAGAAAAGCAGAGCCACTGAGGCGCTAGCGTGAGCTGCGATGGCTACAGCAGGTCAGTGTGATGAGCACGTCGTAAACGTAGAGCGGGCTGGAGTCAGGGAATCACAACTATCAATGAGAATATCCCCTCCCTAACACCTTACAGTCGTATTCATTCATAGTCTTATTTTAACTAGAAAGTATCCAATAGAAATGACTGGATCTGTATCTAGTCATGTTTCAAAATACCTCATCAGTATCTTTCGTGTCACTTGTCTCCACAAAGTGGAAACACTTTGTTGTTTGAAATGTATTACTGGCTGTTTAAGGATACACAGGAGGCCTTGGCTGCCATTAAACATGGAGACACCAGACAGGAAGCCAGCCAGCTCTACACCAAACAGACCCAAGGTTACCGCCAACGCCACCACCAATCTGAGAGACACACAGGTGCACAGAGCGTGTGTTATGATCACTCATTTCCAGATATTTCTTGAATGCATGTATGATGTGTAACTGAGGATTCTCACTTGGTGTCCTCGTTCTTATATTCTTCTTCTGTATACTCCAGAGGAAGACAGGCTAGGACATTGTTTTCCTGTAGGCAAACAATACTGAGTTGGATGGTTTGTCTCAAAAGAGAACATTGATTAAACACATTGATGGAGTGAGAGTTCACAGGTGATGGTGAAGATGTGGGCAAGTGTTTGGCAAAGGCAAATTCTTTCTAAAAGATTAACTGTATCTTTATTTGCACATACCCGTGACCAGAAGATTGTGACCACGATAACGAGGTGAGCTATGAGGGTCAGGAATCGTGCTGGGACCAGACTGCTGATTGCAGACATAGCTTAGCTAGTTATTAGCTAGCTCTACTGTAGCTAGGTTGACTGTTTCCAGAAAGCTTAAGAATAATAGCCTAGAAAGGGATTAGTTAAGGTTATTGACAATTACATATATTTTAAAAGACAGACGCATTAATACACTGGACACCATACTGTCCTTAGTTTTAGCTTAGCACTAGCTACCGAAACATTAGCAACATACAGTACCCAATTTAGACTAGCGAACTAAATGACATTGATTAGGGATAGCTTTTTTACTTCTGGCTAAACTAGCATCTCATGTCGTTTATACTCTTCCTAAATAAATACAGAATAGGCCTACATTACGTGGTTCATACCGTTGTTGCTGTTGCTCAGTTCACTACAGTTAGCTCTACCTGTAACTGGCAAGCTAGCAAGCTAATATCAATATAAACATGCGCTTCGCTCTTTTCGTTGCGTGGTTCGTTGCTACAACATAATCCAAGCTGCATTAACGGTTGTTGGACAGTTTCTGGAACAACTGTGAACAGACATTCACAAACAAGGATGGTTCTTGAATGCAACTTATTTCACGTTCCTAACTCAATGTTGCCATCGCGTGGCCTAATAGTTATCTCCACGATGCTGGTCTAATAAGCAGACTGGCTGTTGATTGAATAAGCCAATAATGTTCAGAATATTTATGTGTGGTCAAATACATACAAATAAAAACGTTATGATAAAAAATATATAAAAATCACTCACGTGTGTGTTATTTACCAAACTTGCTAGAGAGCTTCATGTTTGATGATAATACAACTGATAAGATGTTAACTTGACCTGGATGCCATAGCGCCACTATGTGTGATTATTTTAACTCAGTATTTTTGTTGTCGTTGTTTGGTGAGAGGGTTTTAGCGTTCATGAGCTGATTCGGTGTGAAGAAAAATTGTCTGAAATAAAATAATAATAAAGCAAACAAAACCAATATGGCTGCACAGCTGCGGTGCTTGAAACCTCAAAACTACAAACAATCCAGTTCCAGGCGCTGAGTTCTACCCATCGCAGAAAACCACCACGCATGCTCCCCCTCAGTAGATACACTGAACATCCGACCGTGGCGAACCCCTGTAGTCTTGTGTATGAGCGGATGGAGATGCGCAACATTGAAATTCGGTCAACTACATTTGCCTTTCAAACCTGGTCTAGAATGGACCAGTCAGTTATCTAGTCTACATTTCCCCTACGTCTTTTTTCCATCCTAATCCTTTACACCCAGGTGTTTATTTCAAACCATCCTCGCCGAGGTATTGTCTGTAAACTGTAGATCAACATCAGCAGAATGGCAGAAGCGGAATTGCAAACCTTCACGTCGATTATGGACGCGCTGGTCCGCATCAGTGTGAGTATCAATCCTAAAACTGAGCATTTAACTACAGGCTTTAAGTGTTCAAATAATGCGATGGGACAATCGTATAATTTGCCTTAATATAGGCTATGTGGCTGTGTAGCCCATGTCGAAAATCTTGACCCACATGATACTGTGCCAGCGCCTACAGTCTATTTTGTGGTAGCCCAGGCTACCTAACCTCCTTCCTAATTCAGTCATGTGGCCATTTAATTTAAAATCTGCGTGTCTCGTGAGTGTTCACTTTGGCTTGAAGCCCATAATGACACCATTGTTTTTCCAGCGTGGGATAAAAGAGTCGTGAAGGCCTTTGGCCTTGGCGACTCGTTTAAACATCATGTTTCCTGAATAGTCCGTATAGCCGTTGATACCATGTGAGACATACCTTAGCTTAAATGACAGCCCTGTGTTTAATTACACTCAAATATAGGCTAGCACATAAAAAATAGCATCACGCTAACTTGGCACCACGCGACGCATGATCAGACGTTGATGCTCGTTGTCATAGAAACGGGATGTAGCGGTATTGGACCACGGTCTCCAGTTCTTGCGCGGTAGGCGTAGTAACGAATAGGTGACATTTAAAGTGAACGGAACAAAAGAAACGTGAATAGGTGACATTTAAAGTGAACGGAACAAAAGAAACGTGAAAATAAGATATTAATAAAAAGCCATGTGTAGTTGCAATACTTTGTGTTTGCATAATGTTGTCTGAAACCAATGAAAACTGTGGATTTCTGTCTCAGACCCACACCATCTTTGTGATATGGGTTATGGTTAAGGGACAGGATGACCTCCACAACATCGACAGGTGTCATGAGTGTTGTACCTACTGAGCAGGGCATGGATATCGTGTAAAAATGACATCATGAAGCACGAGACTGTGGCCACAGCAGGAGAACTTTGTGGGTTTGTGATTCATGTAGGAGACTAGCTGTAGCTCCTAGTCAGCAACATGCTATTAATACACACTAACCCATCTCTGCTGCCCTGTCCGTGCCCAACATCAATTCTTAACCAGGAACCTCTCTCTCTCGCTTTCTCGCTCTCTCTGGAGAACAACTTATACATGTCTCTCTCTCTCTCGTCCCAGTCTAACATGAAGAGTATGGAGCGTGAGCTGCGCTGCCCGGTGTGTGATGAGATGGTGAAGCAGCCCATCATCCTGCCGTGCCAGCACAGTGTGTGTCTGCTGTGTGCCGCGGAGGTGCTGGTCCAGAGAGGCTACCCTCCCCCCGACCTGCCCCCAGAGCCCAACTCCCCAGCCTCCACCCCCAACACACGCTCCCCCCGCCAGACACGCAGACCTGCGCCCAGGACCCCCGACCGCCTGGAGCGCGTCCTCCGAGCAGGTGGGTGGAGTTGGGGACAGCGTCAGAGCCAGGGACCAGTTGCTTGCTGTGTGGCGTGTGAGAGCGTAGCCGTGATGGTGACAGACTGACGTCGCAGCATCCAAATGTGCAGAATGCTGAGCAGGAACCATCCGGATCAGTTTGTTTCAGGATGACAGATATGACATCAGCATATTTACATTTAGCAGATGCTCTTATCCAGAGTGACTTACAGTAAGTACAGGGACATTCCCCCGAGGAAAGTAGGGTGAAATGCCTTGCCCAAGGACACAACTCATTCGAACCGGGAATAGAATCAGCAACCTTCTGATTAATAGCCCGATCCCCTAACCGCTCAGCCATCTGACTCCCCCATATGACATCATTATTAGGACGCAGCGTTCGGAGATTTGTGTACGTCATCCTCTTACCCCAGATCCTTTCTGTCTGTTCCCCCCCACGGCCCTCCCTCCCTCCCTCAGGGTGTGGGACGTACCCTGGGCGACGCCGTAAGGACCCGGCCACCCCCCCCATGCGGTTCCCCTGTCCGTCCTGTCGCAGAGACGTGGAGCTGGGGGAGCGAGGACTGACCGACTGCCTCCGCAACCTCACCCTGGAGCGCATCGTGGAGAGGTACACACACACACCGCACACGCATGTGGCTTCGCACACGCATGTAGCTGCACAGACAGAAATGCAAGTGCTTACACACTGACACACGTGCACACTGACACACTCACACACGTGCACACTGACACACCCATACACATGCACACTGACACACGCCTGCCCTGTAAAGTATCTGAGTAGCGATAGAGCAGGGCTTCTCTACACACTGTTGATGAAAACAATGATTCTGCAACCTATCTGTCTCTGAAGAGAGACAGATAGGTTAGTCAATACCACTTAATAAATTAGACAGAAAATCTATTCTTGGGAGGAAATGAAAATGGTGTTTTATTTGAGTTCTGTTAAAGGAGTGGGCTCCGGTATGAGAGACTGCAGTGCTGAAGAAAATGGTGAACATCAAACGATGTTTCTGGACAAGCGGACCCTCATCACCTAAGCAGAACCCCCTCCTGTTTCCTCTACTTCTGTAGTTCTAATCTGTCCTCCCTCTGATAGGAGATGAGGGAGGTGCAGCTGTGAGTGGTGCAGCTGTTCCCTCTCTCTCTCCCTCCCTCCCCAGGCCGTGTTTCTCCCTGTCAGTAAACCGTGACTGGGCATGTTTTATCGCTCCCAATGCAGAAACACGTCTGTGGGATCCAGGTCAGAAAGTCGACAAAAAAACTCCCAACTGCTGAAAGCAAAGCTGGACAAAACCGACTGAATTGGAGCTCAGTTGATGTCCTTTCTTCATCTCTGTTTCCTCTACTTCTGTAGTTCTAATCTGTCCTCCCTCTGATAGGAGATGAGGGAGGTGCAGCTGTGAGTGGTGCAGCTGTTCCCTCTCTCTCTCCCTCCCTCCCCAGGCCGTGTTTCTCCCTGTCAGTAAACCGTGACTGGGCATGTTTTATCGCTCCCAATGCAGAAACACGTCTGTGGGATCCAGGTCAGAAAGTCGACAAAAAAACTCCCAACTGCTGAAAGCAAAGCAGGACAAAACCGACTGAATTGGAGCTCAGTTGATGTCCTTTCTTCATCTCTGGTTTCTCTCCTACACCATACACTCTGTAATGGTGGGCCTGCCTGCCTGTCTGTCTGCCCCTCTGCCTGCCTGCCTGTCTGCCCCTCTGCCTGCCTGCCTGTCTGTCTGTCTGTCTGCCCCTCTGCCTGTCTGACTGCCTGCCTGCCTGCCTGTCTGCCTGTCTGTCTGTCTGTCTGTCTGCCTGTCTGCCTGTCTGACTGCCTGTCTGCCTCCCCTCCCCGTCAGGTACAGGCACACAGTGAGTCTGGGCAGTGTGGCCATCATGTGCGGCTTCTGCAAACCTCCCCAGCCTCTGGAAGCCACCAAGGGCTGTGCCGACTGCAGGTCCAACTTCTGCAACGAGTGTTTCAAGCTGTTCCACCCCTGGGGAACGCCCCGGGCCCAGCATGAGCACATCCTGCCCACCAACAACTTCAGGCCCAAGGTGTGTTTCTGCACGCGTGTGTGGTTCTGCACGCGTGTGTGGTTCTGCATGTGTGTGTGGTTCTGCACGCGTGTGTGGTTCTGCGTGTGTGTGTGGTTCTGCGTGTGTGTGTGGTTCTGCACGTGTGTGTGGTTCTGCACGCGGGTGTGGTTCTGCATGTGTGTGTGGTTCTGCACGCGTGTGTGGTTCTGCGTGTGTGTGTGGTTCTGCACGTGTGTGTGGTTCTGCACGTACCTGCGTGTGTGCGATGTGTTTCCCCTGGCCCTGCGCCTGTCCCCCTGACCCCTCCCTGCTCCCTGCAGGTCCTCACCTGTCCTGACCATGAGCAGGAGCGCTTGCTGTGGTACTGTCGCTCCTGCCAGAAGCTGCTGTGCCAACTCTGCAAGCTCCGTCGTTCCCACCACGGCCACAAGATGGCGCCCATAGCACAGGCCTCCCAGGCGCTCAAGGTACCATTAGCATCAGTCAGCTAAGCTGGACAACAGTCTGTAAATCAGTCAAAGCAGAAGGATGTGGTTCGCTGTTTCCTCAACAAAGGGAACTTGTGGAACTTTAACCTGACACAGTTAAAGTAGGTTAGATAGGGTGTTTGGTTTCAGTACCCCTGGGCTGGATTTAACTAGGTCCCATTCGTTTCTGTTGGTGAAAGTACACTAGATTAGACTAAAAGTAGGAATGGTGCTAATAAGAGCATGGATATAGCTCCACAGTCTGAAACAGGTCTGTTTCAGATGACGGTGTTGTCACCTATAGTTCTGTCCCAACTGACATAGGAGAAGATCATCAAGGAGCTCAACTACATTCTGACCAATCAGGAGACAGTCCAGTCTCAGATCAGCCAGTTGGAGAGCGGCATCACACAGATGGAGGTAAAGAACGATCTCTCTTTAATCATGTTCTTTCTTTCTTCAAGTCAACTACCACCTCTACAGGTAGTACCAGCTTCCCATCATGTTCTCTCTCTCTCTCTCTCTCTCTCTCTCTCTCTCTCTCTCTCTCTCTCTCTCTCTCTCTCTCTCTCTCTCTCTCTCTCTCTCTCTCTCTCTGTCTCTGTCTCTGTCTCTGTCTCTGTCTCTGTCTGTCTCTGTCTCTGTCTCTGTCTCTCTGTCTGTCTCTGTCTCTCTACAGCTCAACAGTGCTGTAGCACGGGAGCAGCTGTCCCAGTCTCTGAGGGAGTTGGGCTCTGCTGTGTCTGAGCGGCAGGGGGCCCTGGCTCTGGCCCTGGAGGCGTCCAGGCTGAGGAAGGCCGAGGTCCTGGCCGCCCAGGTGACGGAGAAGAGGGGCCTGCTGGAACACGCTGGCCTGATGGCCTACACTCAGGAGCTGCTCAAGGAGACCGACCAGCCCTGCTTCGTCCAGGCCGCTCGCGTTACCCACCACAGGTAAACAATCACCCACCACGGGTAAACAATCACCCACCACGGGTAAACAATCCCCCACCATGGGTAAACAGCCATACTACACATAAATAACCACCCACTTCAAGTACAAAACCACCCTACACATGTAAACCACACTCCTAACAGCACACAGGTTAACTCTCTCTCTCTCTCTCTCTCTCTCTCTCTCTCTCTCTCTCTCTCTCTCTCTCTCTCTCTGTCTCTGTCTCTGTCTCTGTCTCTGTCTCTCTCTCTCTCCAGACTAGGGAAGGCTATAGAGCACTTGCAGTGTTTCTCTCTCTCTGCCGACCCCTCCTTCAGACACTTCCATCTGGACGCCACCAAAGAGCTCAAGCTCATCACCGGCCTGGCGTACATACAGGGTAACTCCCCAAGACACGGTCTATACTCTCCTCGCCTGTGCTCTCATCAACACTCTCAAGCTTAGCTTCTGTCTCTTCTTTGTCTCAAACATCCTCTCCAGCCCCATTGGCTCCTGTGATTGACACTCAGAAGACTCTGGCCTATGACCAGCTCTACCTCTGCTGGCGCCTGCCCCAGGACTCCGCCCCCGCCTGGCACTTCTCTGTGAGTTCCAGAGGCAAATGGGATTGGCCGGGGCGGCCTGGGGGTCGGGGGATCAGGCCGTCGAACACACCAGTGCCGTGGCAGCGTCTGGATGAGGTGGGCGGGACCAGTGCTGTGATTGACAGGCTGGAGATGGACTGCGTGTATGTGCTGCGGGTGAGAGGCTGCACAAGGCGGGGTTTGGAGACTACAGTGAGGAGGTTTACCTCCACACACACCTGCACCAGGTAACACACCTCCACACACACCTGCACCAGGTAACACACCTCCACACACCACCTGCACCAGGTAACACACCTCCACACACACCTGCACAGGTAACACACCTCCACACACCACCTGCACCAGGTAACACACCTCCACACACCACCTGCACCAGGTAACACACCTCCACACACCACCTGCACCAGGTAACACACCTTCACTTCTCTGGGTTTGTGACGCTCTCATGGCTTCTCTAACTAATCCAGTCTCTCCTTTTCTCTCCATCTCTTCATCTTCACAGCTTGTCATCATTTCATTATTGTTTTGTGTTTCTGTTCTCTCCTGCCTCTCTCTCTCTCTCTCTCTCTCTCTCTCTCTCTCTCTCTCTCTCTCTCTCTCTCTCTCTCTCTCTCTCTCTCTCTCTCTCTCTTCCATCCCTCCTCCAGTTATCGATTCCTCCTCCATCCATTCCCCTTTCCGTCCCACACATCCACCCTCCTTCATCTGTCTCTTTGTTGCTTGCTCTCCCTCTCCCCCTCCCTCTCCCTCTCCCATCCTGCTCCATGGTCCTCCGCTCACAGCCTAGTCCAGCGACAGGATGGTTATGGTTTACTTAAGGAGATGAGTTGATCAATTATTCAGAAGTCCTTCTGAGTCTCATTTGACCATGTTGATCAACTGATCTGACTGTTTCAGGCTGCAGGTCTGTCATTCAGATATCTCTGGATCTGGTTCTCTGCTCCTGTGTTTGTGTGTAGCTGTGTTTCCTCTGCTAGTCCTCTGGATCTGTGTTAGACGCCCTCCTCTGTCTCTCTTGGAGGAAAGATCCACTGCCTCTCTGCCTCTCTGCCTCTGTCTCTCTGTCTCTGCCCTTCCTCCTCCTCTTCCTCCTCCTCTCTGTAACCTGGAGTGTGATCTGGAGCTACAGTACCCAAGCCTCCTCTTTATCCCCACCAACTAAACCCTCATCCCTCTCCTCTTCCTCCCTCCCTTCTCTCTCATGTCCTCTCTCCCTCCCTCCCCTCTCCCTTCTCTCCTGTGTCTCTCTCTCTCCTTTCTCTCCTGTCCTCTCCCTCCCCTCTCCCTTCTCTCCTGTGTCTCTCTCTCTCCTTTCTCTCCTGTCCTCTCCCTTCCTCCCCTCTCCCAGTGTTGAGTTTTGCTCTGGACTCCCGCTGGGGCCTGCATGCTGACAGGTTGGCGCTGGGTAAAGGACAGACGTACGCCCGCAGTGTTCCTGGGCTGTCCCTCTTACAGGCGGCTGACCGCGCCCTCACTTCCTGTCACCTGACCTCTGACCTGCTTGTGGCCGACAGGGCGGTCTCCCAGGGCAGACACTACTGGGCATGCTCAGTGGAGCCAGGCTCCTACCTGGTGAAGGTGAGAGACTGTTGTGTGTGAGTCCCTGTCCTCCTACCTCTGCCCCTTGTCTTTCTTTCCCTCTCTCACTCACCCTCTCACCCTCTCACTCTCACTCACCCTCTCTCACTCACCCTATCTCTCTCTCTCTCTCTCCCCCCCCCCCCCCCCCCCCCCCTCTCTCTCTCTCTCTCTCTCTCTCTCTCTCTCTCTCTCTCTCTCTCTCTCTCTCTCTCTCTCTCTCTCTCTCTCTCTCTCTCTCTCTCTCTCTCTCTCTCTCTCTCTCTCTCTCAGGTGGGGGTGGGTCAGGAAGCTAAGCTGCAGGAATGGTTCCATCTCCCCCAGGATATGGCCAGCCCCAGGTGAGAGAGTTACATTGTTTACTGTTCACACACCTGTGTTAGCAACAGTTCACGTCTTTACGGGAAGTAACTAACTCCCTCCCCTCTCCTCCCCTCCCTCCAGGTACGACCCAGACAGCGGTCATGACAGTGGGGCGGAGGACGCCCAGGACTCCTCCCCCCCCTTCTGCTTCATCACCATGGGGATGGGGAAAATCCTCCTGCCCCATGGAGTGGCCAACTCCCACCACAATAACCACGGCAACCCTCCCAGCCCCCCCACCACCCCGCTGCCCCCCAGACTAGGAGTGTGTCTGGACTTTGAGAAAGGGCGGGTCACGTTCTACGACGCCCACTCCCTGCGCATCCTGTGGGAGGGGCATGTCGACTGCTCCGCCCCTGTGTGTCCGGCCTTCTGTTTCATTGGTGGAGGAGCTTTGCAACTCCAGGATCTTGTGGCCAATCGTAGCATAGAGGAGCCAGCACCCAGAAGGGTCACAATCCAATCACGTGCGACCAGTCTCGGGAACTGAAAAGACAGTCCATAGTTAAAGGTATAATCCGCCCAGAATATCCAGGGGTTCTGATGTTTGCAGACCTTAGAACTGGTCCACCATCTGCATGCATCGCTCCCATGACAACCAGAGACTCCAGAGAACCAGAGACTCCAGAGAACCAGAGACTTCAGAGAACCAGAGATTTGAAGTGTGAGGGACTGTGACGGTGGGCTGACAGTAGTTGGCACCACAGCACACGGTGATGTCCTGGCTGGAACAGTCTGCCGTCGTAAGCACCTCAAGTGAATGTTTACTTTCCGATTTTCTAATATCACAGGTTACATTTTTGTATGTAATCGTTGCTATGCTGTTGATGTACAGCGAGTGGAAAGAGATGATTGTCTAGATAGCTGAATGTTGAATCCAGGTGAACTGGAAAGTGTTAAGCAGGTTAGTTTAGAATCAGAGCCTGTTCTGGCACTGTTGTTGTGCTGATAACGTTTCAGAAGTGGGATGATCCCATCCATATCTCAAACACCTCCTCTAGACCTTTACACAGCGAGGGAGTCCATATCTCAAACACCTCCTCTAGACCTTTACACAGCGAGGGAGTCCATATCTCAAACACCTCCTCTAGACCTTTACACAGCGAGGGAGTTTGACATAAATAGATGTGGAGGTGAAATGAGAGTGAATGTGACAGATTTCAGGCAGTGTCATAGCTTCATCTACAGGTGTGTGAGTAAGTCATTGATTGATGTCATGGTCATAGTAATTGTACTGAAGTTGAAATATTGTCCACTCCCATTGTCTCATGGAAACCCTGACTGAGTTTTATGTTTGCTATGTGCTTGTAAATACAATCAGGATTTTAAGTTAATTTCAGGTTCAACTCAAAAGATTGTCTATATTGTAAAAACACTGAAAGCAATGGCTTGGACTGTATTTTTGATATAGGTATTGTTTCTGATTGAATGTTTGCGTGTGTGCGTGTGTGTGTGTGTAAGAGGCCGGGTGGGCTACATCATGCTTCACAGAGCTCTGGTTGTGATTATCTGGTTGTGATTATCTGGTTGTGATTATCTGGTTGTGATTATCTGGTTGTGATTATCATGCTATCTGCTCTGTCAGTCCTGAATGATCTCTTCCCCTCCTTCAGCACTGGACCATCTCAACACCCTGTTTCAGACTGCCGCGCTGGCAGAATGGTTGTAATGCGTCATATGGGAATAAAAACAAACAAAAAAAAAACAGTTTTATTGAGGTTATAGGTTTAGTGGGGGGGGGGTGAATGTCTCACTGTAAGTCGCTCTGGATAAGAGCGTCCGCTAAAATGACTAAATGTATGTCTAGCTTCTTCATACAAATAGTACAGCTGATGATGGTATGTTTATAATCGGATTACACAGTAATATAATATATAAATATTATACAGGTTATAATAATAATGTTATTGGCCACTGTACACCTGTTTCCTCCCAACCTGTGAGGGGCGCTGTCCCTGCCTTGACTACATGTTCTGTGGTTGCCAGAGCAAAAGAGTATTCCAGGAAGTGGAGGTGGTTATATAGCACACTGGCCCTCTGCACCTTTTCACTTTGTTTAACTTCAGATCACAGAGCCTCACCTCTCTCCTCACCTGATACAGGTAAGAGAAACCAAGCCCTGCTTGTCCTGTACAAATACATTGTAGGCTTGTGTTACATCTGTTCCTTCTGTTGTTCATCGAACTGTTGAGCGCATTGTGTGGTCTTTTAATTGTCGTTTTACATACTGTGTATGTGTGTATGTTAGTGTGTGTTACTGTGTGTGTGTCTGTGTGTTACTTTGTGTGTCTGTGTGTGTGTAATTATGTAAATTCCGCTAAGTGGTTGAACAGGCCAAACAGGAGCAGCAGTGCATTGCTGTCGTCATCATTGTCGATGTTAAAACACCGAGCCCCAGCTTAGTGAAGTCAACAAAACACAGCTTTAATTATATTTCATTGTCATTTTAAATGTATCTACTTGTTTTAGGCCTGATTCAGTAAGAAACATCCCTTGCCAAAAAGTGTGTAAGGATGCATGTTCAGCACCTGGGAGCAGCATTGGCCCTCCTCTGCCTGCTTCCTGTGATTCAGACGGAGACCTGTAAGTGTCATGGAAAGGAACAGTTTGTGTCTTGTCTTTGTCAGAACATTTTGACCATCTAAACACTAAACACTGATCCCTCTTTCATTATCTCCCTCCCTCCCTCCTCAGCCAGTCTCCAGGACCCTCGGTTCAGAGCATTGTTCCTCAGCTACAGTTCAGATGGAACGTACCTCTACAGAGAGCAGCTTCAGGAGCTCCTGTCAAGCAAGTTCGATGAGATCCAGGTGTGTGTGTGTGTGTGTGTGTGTGTGTGTGTGTGTGTGTGTGTGTGTGTGTGTGTGTGTGTGTGAGAAATAAAAATGAAAGCTAAGGCGTAAATCAAGTGTATGCCAGTGTTCACCCAGGTAATATGACACTGGTTATTGGGGATTATATGAGGGCAAATGGGTGACATTTTTCCTCCTCTCCTCTCTGTAGGATCTGAATGATCAGCTGCTGGTGGAGTTGATGGTCTTTGCCGACTCTAATCAGGATGGTCGTCTGGACGTGGATGAGTTCATCACACTGGCCAAGTACATCACCAAGAACCGCCCCTAGTAGGGTCAACCTGGGTCAACCAGGGTCTAGTGAGCCTGTCAACATACAGGACCGGACATACTATACATTAAAAGAAATGCTCGTGGATATAATAGAGGTTTTCTTCTATCTTGTTTCAAATCTGTAACCATAAAACATTTAACAAAAAGGATCTACTTTGAAAATGTGTAATACTGCTACACACATGAAAGCTGTGTTTGTCGTGTGGATTTCTGTCCTCAGAAAACAGATTTTGTTGCCGGCTTCATGTGTTGTGTGGTGAGACATAAACCTGTAAATGTGCACACAATGCAGAATGTTCCATTTGCCTCTGAAAGCAAGTCTCCTGTTGTCTTTCCTCAGCACATCTGTACCTCACACGCAGACACACACACACACACACACACAGTAATATTTCTGGCACGTGTAATTCAGCCCTGGAGGGGGGCCATTCAGCGTGTTTAGACAGGACCACTGCTCCTCAGGGTGTGTGTGTCTGCGTGCGTGTGTCTGCATGTGTGTGTTTGTGTGTGTGTATGTGTAGGGTGATAGTGTACGTGTTTGTGACTCTGTCTCCTTGGTGCTTACCCTGACAGGAAAAACATTAGTGGTTATCTATAAACACATTTACAGCTGCTTTAAACCTACCACCTGTTAGTCTGTAGATGGCTGGCTATGTGGGTCAATGTTCTGTTACTGTACTCTGACGATGACAGATTTTATTTTTATTATGTGTTTACCTCAACTTTATTACCCTGACCATGTGTACCACCACAACCAATAACTGACTGACCACAATTGTACATTGTTATTTTTTAAATATGCAAATAACACGAAGACAATGCTAGCATTGTGTGAGTTGCAGGATTGGGTTCAGGGCCAGACTTTGACAGTTTAACGATTACCTGTCTGCACACTTCAGAGTCTGTGAGCACTGCAGTAAGAGGAGAAGTGTCTGTGAGCGCTGCAGGTGAGGAGGAGAAGTGTCTGAGCGCTGCAGGTGAGGAGGAGAAGTGTCTGTGAGCGCTGCAGTAAGAGGAGAAGTGTCTGTGAGCGCTCTAGTAAGAGGAGAAGTGTCTGTGAGCGCTGCAGTAAGAGGAGCTGGCTGTGGTCCTCCAGGAAGCTCAAGAGGTCCCCGCTCCTGCCCCTTGACCTTTCCTCTGTGTGTCTGGGCCACTGGTACGTTGACTGGCTGAGAGTGTATGCGTATGTTGGGTGTGTGGGTTTCACTGTGTGTGTGTGAGTGAGAGAGACACAGTCCTTCAGCTGTGTAACCCGAGGGACCTGGGAAGGAGAATGCTGATGAAAGTCAACAGAGCGCCGGGCAGGGGGATCTCTGGTCAAAACTGGGAATAGAAAGCCACATGCTGCTCTCTGCACATTGTTCCTCATAAATTCCTGAGGCAGCAACTGCACCTTCACACTCCTCCTGGTACACGTACATGGGCATGAGGACAGGACAGGAGATGGGCAGGTCAGCAGTGTGTGGGTGTGTGTGTGTGTGTGTAGCCACAGACGTGTCAAAGTGTGTGAGTCCACGAGCGCACACCCATGAAACGTGTGTGTGTGTGTGTCTAAGTTCAGACACTTGAGACACTAGCCTGAAAAAGTACACCTGAGATTACAAAGCAGATAAAAAACAGAAGGGGAGAGAGACAGACAGAGAGACAGACAGAGAGAGAGACAGAGAGAGAGACAGAGAGAGATGGAGAGAGAAAGACAGAGAGAGAGACAGAGACAGAGACGGAGAGAGAAAGACAGAGAGAGAGACACAGAGAGAGACATAGAGAGAGACAGAGACACAGAGAGAGAGAGACAGAGAGAGAGACACAGAGAGAGACACAGAGAGAGACACAGAGAGAGAAAGAGAAGGTGATTGGATGACAGGAAAATACTGAAAGAAAAGCACATTCTTCCCCCCCCTCTGTCCTTCTTCTTTCTGTTCAAAACAACAGCTGGGACAGGTGTGTTTTTACTGATGGAAGAAAGTGCACATGCTGACTCTCCCTTTACGTGTGTGTGTATGTGTGTGTGTGTGTATGTGTGTGTGTGTATGTGTGTGTGTGTGCTGAGTCTATAGTTTCACCACACACAGCCTGTGCTGTCCCTGTTCATTCCGTCCAAGTGACATTCCCAAAAAAGCACGAGTTTTACACAGTAAACGTGTTTGTGTGTGGGTGTGTTGGGAGGGTCTGTGTGTGTTGCGTGCATACGTGTTTTGAGAGGGTTGGTGTATATCATTAAAGAGACGTATGGACTGAATGTAGTTGGGTGTGCTTTGCCTTCGGCAAGGGCACAACCTTTGTTCTCTCACATATATATTATTATTGGGTGTGCTTTGCCTTCGGCAAGGGCACAACCTTTGTTATCTCACATATATATTTATTATTATTTATTATTGTTTATTTTCGCCCCCCTAAGGATCAGTCAATATTTGGACTACATACACAACGGCGGTGTCAAAAGGTTCGTCTTGGTAGCGATTGCGTTGCTTCTATTGGAATTTACGTTCCGTTGCATGGTTTGGGCTTAAGTTAAGTTTTTGTGGCGAAAAGTGAAGCTAACGGTGGCTAATTTGCTAGCCACAGTCACTGACGTTACTAACGTCACTACATCACTAACGTCACGAAAACACGCGTGACTACCAGAAAGAACATTCGTTTCGCATCTGTTAACTTGGGGGATAGCTAGGCTAACTATAGCTTTACTGCAAGGCTGCTGCAGAAACGCCACAAGCAAAGAGGCCAGGGTGATAACTATTTACTCATTTTACTTTGTGATGTGAAACACAATTGTGAAATGTAATGTACAATATTAGCTGATATTATTAAGGAAGTAGGCCCACATCTACTTTCGGAAACGGTAGTCTACTATTTCACTGAAGCATTAGCATGACATTAGCCTCTGTTGCCCGGGCAACACATACTACAGTGGTCTATGATGCATCTGTTTTCAATCGTTAAAATAATCATTCCTCACAAATACATTTTCGTTGCAGGATTTATTATGACATTACATTACAAGTAAACGATTTGTTGTTGAAATTATCATTACCTGTGGTTTCAAACCAGTGTTGCTCACTGCAACGCTGTACAGTAGCCTACGCGAGACACTACAAAAACATCTACACAGCTGTTTAGGAAGTCAAACGGCGACAGAACATGTTCGGCACTCCCCTTACTTAAATCAAAAGTCTTTCAATAGGTGAAACTATCTGACTACTAACCTGAACTTCATTGCCACGGCCTAAACTTTGTCAATCTGTTCATGATAATAATTAATTTCAGCCTAAACCGTACAACGGAACGTTAAATCGAATTCAACCAACGCAATCGCTACCAAGACAAACACAGCAGTACCAGTAGTCTAGTACTGTACTGTAGTAGTAGAATTTACCGGGGCAGCTTCTCCGCACAGGGCTATATCGCATTTTGCGTTGTTACTGACAATGATCGCTACCAGTGAGCTTTTTATGAATGAGCGATTTTCCACTAAATAAATGTCAAGCTTATTTACGTTTTTGGGGGCATATTTTCAGTTAGCAGATGGTACTGTTTGAATCGCGATTCCATCTTCTACTGCCGGTAACGTCGTAGAATAATCTTCAAAGGGGTTAATGAATGAATGCAATATGAGTAGCTAGGCTAAATGCCTGAAAATATCACGAGAAGGGAAAACTTAAAAAGACGTTTAAATCATAGAGATTAGGTCAATTTTCACACCGGTCTGCCAAATGTATTCGTTTTGATTCAGCTATGAGGCTGCCTCTTGCAGGGGAAATGAGAAGATATCATATTTCATTCTACACTTCACTCGTATTTTGAGTTGTAGGCTAAATGAGCAGCAAAAAAAAGATGCTTATAAATCTATGTCATCTTTATAAATAATAAGTAGGCCCTATGCATTTTTATATAAAATATACAGAAATACCAGTTGTATCATATATATCATGTCATTAAAAAACGGACCCCTGTGCAACTGACGCAAGCAAGGACACCCTACAATTTCCCCAGAAATTGTACCCTCTCTAGTTTGTCTTGTTGTATAGACAGTCTCTTAAACAGGATGCAGAGGGATCCTGTTTGTGAGCTGACTCCCATTGTTTAACTGATTACAACTCACACACACACACACACACACACTCCTCCTTGCTGTCCACACACCACCAAGGACACACAGCCACAATACGATACACATCCACCAAGGAGCCTGCTTTGATCCCTCTCACACACACACACACACACAGGCTTGTCTTGTGGGTGTGCATCAACACTGTCTGCATGTGCTTGTCTAGTCTATCTGACTCCACTCATTAGGTCCTCCATTGTCCTCCCATGCTTAACTCACACACTCACACACACTCACGCACGCACACACACACACACACACACACACACACACACTCACTCTCCTAACAGCTCAGACCTCCCCCTCCTTATTCCTGCTCTCCTATGTTGGGCTCCTCTTCCACCAGATCTCTATCTGCTGGCGACACACCCGGCTAAGTCCTCCCTCTTTCCTCCTCTGCTGAACACCGGCTAACCTCTCTCCTCTGCTGAACACCGGCTAACCTCTCTCCTCTGCTGAACACCGGCTAACCTCTCTCCTCTGCTGAACACCGGCTAACCTCTCTCCTCTGCTGAACACCGGCTAACCTCTCTCCTCTGCTGAACACCGGCTAACCTCTCTCCTCTGCTGAACACCGGCTAACCTCTCTCCTCTGCTGAACACCGGCGTCTCTCTCCAGGTACGATCCACTTGTGCCTGTGTGGAGGGAACAGGAACCATTCTGTTATATCTGTCGTGGATCTGTAGTGGATCTGTGGTGGATCTGTAGTGGAGAGGCTGAGAGCAGAGCTGCACTAGCCTCTCCTGTCCTCTGTCTGGTTCAAACAGGGCAGACATGCCCCCTCCCCCTCCCTCTCGTGGTGTTTCTACCTTCTCTACCAGTCTTCTAACCCTCTCTCTCATTCCCTTCTTTCCCACTCAGTATCAACACACTTCTCACTCATCTCATTTGATCTATTTCCTCTCAACGGCTGTGTTGTTGTCTGTGTGATCACTGTAGGGGGGACCAGCTCTTTGAGCACAGGAAGAGGCTGGCGTTCACACACACACACGCACGCTGAGAACACCCCACATGGCCTTTCCCACCGCTACCCCCTGATACACACATAAACAAGCCCCCGCTCACTGCTGTGGTATCCCAGACTTGATCGTTTTACTGGGTAGATAAGGAGAAACACACAACTTTAAAAGACGTATAAAACATTTATTTTGAGTACCAGTCACCAGCCAAGCACACACCATCATTTCCCCTGCGTAGAGATAATATCCTTTTGTGCATACATATTCTCTTTTACACAACTTTTTATAAAAATAGCAATCACAATACAGTATATTTACTTTGGGCACGAAAATAAACAGAGAAAAATATAATAATCCACAGCCATGTCCTGTTGGGTTATATAGGACTAGAATAATGTATAGAGAAGGAAGTCTACCCTCTGTTACAACATGGTAGGCCCTGGTCCTCCCAGGCTGGGAGGCTAAGGCGTCTGGCCCACAACGCCAGACAAGCAGCTCGTCCAGACAAGCAGCTCGTCCAGACAAGCAGCTCGTCCAGACAAGCAGCTCGTCCAGACAAGCAGCTCGTCCCCCCCTAGTCTGTGGTATAGGACAGGTCATGGGTACACCTACAGTCTCGTTCTATGGCGGAAGACTCAAACATGTCATTCATTCTTGACTAATTCAATCAATCGTCACGTGAGGGATGTAATGTCGGAGGACTCAAGGCACTTGGTAAACGCCGGGCTGCCCTCCTGATCCCTCACTACCATTGGTGGACGAATGTCCGGCCCCCTCAGATCTGGATCAGGTTATAGGACGGTGAGTCCTGATTGGCAGACGCAAACCTCCAGAACAGGTAGAATCTGATGAGACTGGTGGCGATGCCAGGCGTGTTCGGCACCTGAAAAAGACACACACACACACACGCACACACACACACACACACACATGAATGTTGTGTCTGGTTGGTGTCTTGCAGTAGTGCAGAGGTGTAGCTGCAGAGGTGTAGCTGCAGAGGTGTGGCTGCAGAGGTGTGGCTGCAGAGGTGTGGCTGCAGAGGTGTAGCTGCAGAGGTGTGGCTGCAGAGGTGTAGCTGCAGAGGTGTAGCTGCAGAGGTGTAGCTGCAACCTACCATGATGTAGTAGTCCTGAAGCTGGAGGCCGTACAGCGTCCATGAGGTGGAGGTAAAGAACGTTGCCACGGTGAGGGGGAACGACAGACAACTCACATTCCCACTGCGCACGATCTCCACCTGACACACACAGGGAGAGACACAGAGAGGGGGAGACAGAGAGACAGAGACAGAGAGGAGAGAACACAAAAATGTAGAGGTATAAAACAAAGAGGCATCTCAAACAACACATACCCCTGGGAAGTAATGGTGTGTGTGTGACTATCCATGTGTGAGTGTGTGTGTGTGTTTACACAGTTCAACACAACTATATGGAAGGAAATGCAAGTACAGGCAGACGACCACTCAGTCCAGAAGAGAAGGATGAAAACAGGAAAGGGATGCAGGGGGAGAAAGGCAGGAAACTGGAGGCTGTACGAAGAGGACAACACAGACAGAGGGGTGAAGGAGGGGAACAGGAACAGGAAGCAGACGAGGACAACAGGAAGCAGGAGACAGAACGTATTCCTACGTGAAGGAGAATCCATGTTAAAGAAGGTCAGCCGTTTCAGTTTTCCTCAGGGCATGTTTAATGGCATGTGCTGTGTTCACTCCATGTTTTTCACGGGTAGGTGCAGTGTGCTGTCGAGGGGTGTGTTAAGGCGTTTTACTAGATAGGTGAGGGGGTTTATGTACTGTACAGAACAGGCGAGGGTGACTGGCATTTCAGAGGTAGTGAGGGCTGTTTAGAGGTAGTGAGGGCTGTCTAGAGGTAGTGAGGGCTGTCTAGAGGTAGTGAGGGCTGTCTAGAGGTAGTGAGGGCTGTCTAGAGGTAGTGAGGGCTGTCTATGTTTTGCTAGGGCTGTCTATGCGTTGCTAGGGCTGTTTACCAGGTCGGTGAGGGGGGACAGGTACATGCTGACGGTAAACACGCTGCAGGTGAGGCCCAGCTGAGCCAGCTGACTGTCTCCCGGAGGCAGCAACATGCTGAAGTACAGCCAGCCTCCACACAGCACTGCTGCTGCAGCCAGGGTGTGTCTGGTCACCCGCCTCTGCAACACACACACAGTCATTACACACACACACACACACAGCCATTACACCCACACACAGAAACCCATATAGTTACATTGTTAAGCAAACATGTTCCATGTTCATGGGGCCTCTGGCAGCAGAGGCAGGGCTCACCCTCTCTTTGGTGTAGTGGCAGAAGAACACAATGTAGAGGATCTGTAGGGAAGCCCCGATGGTGTTGACTAGTACCAGGGTCCCATCCCTCTTAAGCATCCCATAATACAACCATCCGAGGTTGCTATGGAAGCATGACAAAACAGGAAGTTGTTACTTGGAAAGTTAGCAGTGAGATTTACATGCACACACGGAGATGGGAAGTAACGTACAGTACAAATACTTTGTTACTGTACTTAAGTCAATTTTTACTATTTAGTGAGCTTCAGAGAACTTTATACTTTCACTCCTTAAATTTGACGGGTGTACTTATGCCATCTGTGCGCACACACACACACTGATCGTACTTGAGGCAGGTGGTGAGAAAGGGCAGGAACTGGACGCTGTCAGCACTTTGACATGCTCTCATCTTTTTCAGGTCGGTTCTGAAAAATAAACACACAACATTTGTTCTGTGGCCTAGTACGAGTCCCTGCTCTCTGTGTGTCTCTCTTGACATACGGACAAATACACATCGAGACACACTCGAACACACACACAGGAATAAGGAATTGGGCAGGTTCTGTGCAGTATCTATAGTTTGCAAACTGACAAGTTATCGTTAGTTAGAGATTACAAGTGGCGACAATGCACACTGGCCTGTCATGGCTAACCACACAAGCAGATAACTACAGGCACGGTTGCATGCAGTTTCACATGCAGTTGAATGACTTTCAGATACATTCTGAAGAGCTGGCAAACTTACAATCCTGTCGAGAACATCCCGATCGTAAATACGATACACGCACATGATAAAAAATCCAAAAAATCCATAGAACGGAAAACCAAATCCTTGATATGCGTGCTTCTAAATGGTCGTTCTGTACTAGAAGCAACTGCTAAATTATTGTTGAAGTCTTAGTGGTTATCAATTCAATTGCTATTCTGCTACGGTGACGTTCTATCTGCACTTCCGTGTTTGTAATCAGTATTCTGAAAGGGGAGGAGCAACTCTTGACCAATGACAGGATGGTTGCTATGACAATTGATGACCTAACTCTATTTCTCGCGCTTACAGGCTACTGTACCTCGTTGTAAAAGGGATGGATGGTTGAGAGAGATCAAATCATTGTCCATTGACTGTATGGCATATAAACTAATTAGTTACAGTATGTCATTATCTATGGAGGACTAAAAGTGCCACAATTAATTAAATACACCATTAAATAAATAAATACACCGACATTAAATACATAAATGTGTTCTTAAATGTGTCAAGAATTAATTAAAATACCAATTCATTTAATGTAAAATACATATATAATTATTTCACTATTTAAGTATTTCATGCTACATTTCAGGGCATGGAGGATCTTCATGAACTTTCTAGGGAGTTGGTGAGAGACATTTTAGACTTAGCTGACGATGTGGAAGCAGGACCTGCTGACCTAGAGCATGTAGCGAGTAAAGCAGAGGAACTTCTTGAAGTTTGGAGTTATTTCCGCACTTTATTGTACATCATATCCGAAATTAATCCCACAGTCTCCATTTCCACGTACTGTGTTCCTCTGTTAAGCAGAAGGAGATCTCAGCCCCCTGAGCTGTGGCCTGTGTTCCTCTTCCTCACAGAACTCACTTCTCATCTCTTGGCAGGGATGGAATGAAGGAGTGGAATGAATTCCATCATCATCTCCAGCCGAACATACATGGTCTGTAGGAGTCCATGCCTGGTTGCAGTAAGAGTACATTTTTGTTTACGTGTCAAAATAACCAAGTTAATATGATCTTTGATAAAGGCATTTATTACAAGTTTGACTCCCTTTTGTATTTCAGTTGCCGTGAAATTGACAGTGGCATTTACTTGTGTCCTGTCCTGTAGCTGTTTGGTGTGCAGGTTAGCATGGCTATCGTGGTTCCTCTTCTGTCCTGCTCACCCTGGTGCACACACAGAACCAGGCTGCTTCAGAGAGCAGCGAGGCTGAGGGGGAGGACAGAGAAAAGAGAGAGAGGCAGAAGAAAGAACAAGTGAAGGAGAGAGTGTGAGGTTGAGAGAGCGGGTTAGAGTGACAGCCTCACACCCGAGTGTCAGTTTGTTTTCAGGGTCTTCTCAGGCTTCCCTCCCCCCTCTCTCTCCCCTCTCTCTCTCTTTCTCCCCCATGTTTGGCCAACAGGCTGTGAAGTCCAAGCCAGGGCAAACCGCCCAGCCCAGGATGAAAGAGAGAAGTGAGGGAATGAGTAAAGGGAGGAGGGGGAAGACCTGAGAGTGTCAGTTGGAGAGAGGGCGAGATTTCCTCGGAGGGCAGATGGATAAGTTTGCAGAGGGACAGTGTCAACTACCAAATCTTCTCTTGAAAACAGGATTGTTGCAGCAGCATTTTTCAATGCTAGCTGCTTATGGAGCCTAAGAAAACATTTGATTTACAACCTTCGTCTTCACCACGTGTCTGTCAATGTGAGACTTCAAAAGATAAAACCGTGTGTATTTTCAACAAATCATTTTATTTCACAAGGGTTTTCACATTTTAAACAAATGCAATTATTTTTATATACTTTTCTCTCTGTACACATTTTTACATACAAACATATACAACAAAAAACACAAAATGAGAACAAGAAACCAAAACAAGAATAAATTGTGTGTAGACTGTGTGTAGACTGTGTGTGTGTTCAGGAGAGTTCCTTCAGTTATGTTCTTGTATGACAAACATAGGCTATGTGTATGAATGTGTGTGTTTGTGTGTGAATGAGATTTGTACTGAGCAATTCTTGTAAACATGACCATAAATACCAGTGTACCGTGCTACTATATTGATATTGGGATATGAGAGAGGGTGTATGGGCACAATAGTTTAGAAGCACCACTCCAAAACTGGACAAGTCTAAACAGTCCCCATGTCTGCCTCTCCTCCTGCTTATCTGTCTCTAAGTTAAACCTCTTTGCTGTTAAACTCCTCTACTGAACGTGGTGTTTGTACACAAGCAAAAACGACAAAAAACAATTACAATTAGCTTGTTGAAAACTGCTACGTCATCTAAAGTGATGTCAGGTGATGTTTCTCCTTACTTGATATAGAACGGAGAGGATACGTGTGTGCTGTTGAAGCTTCTGTAGCCAGAGTTAGTGTGTCTGCGTGGGGGAGGTTCTACAGTCAAGACTGAACAAAGTGTTTCCTTATATCAGAGTCCTAATCTACAACAACAACAACCTGTCTTCATAACTCAGTGATAACAAATACATTTTCTACATAAATACATATAACACCAAACGCCTGTCCACGTAGAGGAGAACTAACAAGGAGACAATCAGTGCCTCTAATAAAAACAAAACACCCTTGTCCTAAAGGTTTATGGAATACGTGAGTTGAGTTCAGGATGAAAAGAATACTTTTGTCAGTTCTGTAAATTCTGGTTACATAAATGATCACTCTTCCAGTTATACTAGTTGCACTTCCTGATTTGTGTCAAAGAGGATGGAGAAGAAAAGAAATGGAGAAAACGCCATCATAGTTAATTTAGAAAAGAACCTTCTGCGACAGAGCAGAAAAACTATCATCCCAAAAAATACTCTTGAAGTTCCTCGTCTTGGAAACGGTCTACGTTCCGCCCGCCCGCCTGCGCGCACACACACACACACACACACACACACACACACACACACACACACAATGGCAGCTCTGTCCATGCTCATATAAAAAATCTTTATTAAAAAAAAGTATTCTCTTTAATACACCAATGACCAGCACTGGGAGGATAGTTTCTGGGGGGCAGGGGCAGGGTGGGCCCAACACTGGGAGGATAGTCTCTGGGGGGCAGGGGCAGGGTGGAGTGTCCTGGCTCAGACTCAGTGCAGGCTCAGGAGCAGGCTCAGGAGCAGGGCTAGTAACACAGGGATCATGGTGAAGGAGAGGGAGACGGAGACAAGCTGGACTCCTGCGCTGCCCACGCTCCTCTGGACGTTAGGCTCCATGGCGGCAGGGTCATCTGGAGAGAGGGAGGGAGAGAGAGAGAGAGAGAGAGGGAGGGTTCAAATGTGCTGCCTTTTTATCGCTCCCAAATACAAACAGAGCCAGTGGAACATGCGTCACTCTCCATTCCAGAAGATTAAGTCAGGGGAATGTGTCTGGTGCTGTTGGAATGTTCCCTCCAGAAATAAAGACTGTTGAAATGATAGTTGTAAGGTTTCTGTAAACACGACCTGTGTGTCACGTGGAGGTGAGCTGGACAGAGACACACACCTGCTGGTAACCTGTTGGATGGGTTGTGAACTCCTCCAGTGACGCCAACCTTTCCTTTCCCTCCATCCATCGCTTTCTCCATCTCCTCCACCTTCCCTCTGTCTGCCTGGGTCTTTACAGAGCCTGCTGGGAAGAAGGGAAGACAACATCAGCGCCGTCACCAGTTCGAGCTAAGCAGAGCCACCCGACCCCTGACCTCTGACCCCAGCCCATGTCACCACAGAGAAGAGGACAGCTTACCGTGATGTCCCACTACATCCACCTTCAGTCTCAGACACTCCTGCCCATGGTGGTGCAGCGGCTTAGCTGGAGGGAGAGAGGGAGAGAGAGGGAGAGAGAGATTGAATACACCCATCGAACTTCACAACATTGTGATTCTGTCTGTTCACCTGCTTCTGAGGGTGTGTCATTAGTGGTATACTATGTACCAGAAGTAGCAACAGTCGTGATGTAATTATACACATGATGCTGTGTAGACATTAGTCATAACTCAGAGGTACTTTGTTTATGACGTTCTATGTCACTGATGTAACTCGTTCCAACATGTTTTGGAACCAACTGGTTGAACCTGGAATTGTTTCAGCCAGTTCAATGGCCAGTGTATGGGCCAGCGTATGGGCCAGCGTATGGGCCAGCGTATGGGCCAGCGTATGGGCCAGCGTATGGGCCAGCGTATGGGCCAGCGTGGGTCAGCCTGGGGGAGCAGCGTTCATGCTTACAGATGTAGTAGTAGGTCTCGCCCTGCCGGAACTCCTTGCCCAGGGTGAAGGGCGTGAAGCGCTGGAACTTCTCGGAGAACCTCTCGGGTGCGTGAGCGGCGAAGGGGCGGGAACACTCCCAGCGCAGCTGATCGAAGGAGTGAGGCTTGCACACCTCATAGTCCTCACGCTCCACCATGTACAGGACGTAGCGCTCGGCCTCCTGGGAAGGAAGCTCACCGCGGGTGTAGTGAGGGCAGATGATGTCCAGGTAGTCGTTGATACGCACGTCCACTGTGTAGTCGTCCCACAGGAAGCTACAGAGAGAGAGAGAGATAGAGAGAGATAGATAGAGAGAGGGGGGGCGGGGAGAGAGAGACTTGGTTAGCTAAAGGCTGTACAGGTTTGCCAAAAGCTGCCAACCCAGATTTGAAGGGACAGCAGGAGCAGCCTGAGCTTGCTGTCATGTTCACACTTGGTGGCACACCTGGCCGCCATGGCGACGCAGGCTGAAACACACGGATTCACATGCATAACAACCGCAAACACACACACGTGAGCGGGCGCACGAGCCACACTCCAAAACACGTCAGAGCTGCCAGTGACTCAGCGGTAACAGCGAGCGCGTGCGAGCGCTCTGAAGGACGGCTCATGCTAACCTGTCGGTACACAGGCAGAATTAGAAGCTAACCAGGCAAGGCGGACCAGTTGACTCTGTTTTGATAGGACAAAACAACAAACCCTATAACACACCTGCACGCAAGCCCTTCATCAGTCTCTGTTCCACCCTCTTCTTTCAGTCTGGCCCATCCCTACATCTCTCTCTCTCTCGTTCTTTCCATCAGATCACTTGTTGTTGTGAGGATTCAGCCTGGCTGGTTACTTGCTTTCATACTAAATAGAGTCTCACTTCTATTCTTCTCACGGCCTAGTAGACTGTTAAGTCATTCTGCCCTAAACAAACCCTTTCTCTCTTTCCATCCATCTGGCTCACTGCATGTATGGCTGTTCTCGCTCGCCCCCCTCTCTTCCTTCTGTCTGTCCCTTCATCACCTGTTGGTTTGTCGTGGGTGTGACTGTTTTCCCTCATTAGTGTCTTTTCACCCTGTCTCTCCCTTCTCTCTCCCTTGAGAGAGAGAAGGGAGAGACAGGGGGGGAGGGAGACAGCAGGGGAGAGAGACAGTCAGACTGCAGTGTCTCTTCATCTAGACACCTCTCTTTGCTTTGTATGGCTCTGGTTAAGCCTTCTCTCTCTCTGTGTCTCTCTCTCTCTCTCTCTGTGTCTCTCTCTGTGTCTCTCTCTCTGTCTCTCTCTCTCTCTCTCTCTCTCTCTCACTCTCTCACTGTGCTTGCCTCTTGATTGCTAATCAGGCAAACAAAGTGTGTTCTAAAAAGAGGATATTTCTGTATTTTGTAATCAAACATAATTGACATTCAGGTTTAAGCTGTTAGGTCCAATGGTGTGTGTGTGTGTGTCTGTCAGGCGGTGTGTGTGTGTGTCTGGCAGGCTACTCCTGCTGTGGCTCAGCCCACATGTCTGTTCAGCTCAGGCGCAGACATTAACATATCACACTGATTACATTGGCATGGTTAATGAGCTCTTATCTATTAACTCTGTCCCTGGACAGAGAGAGTAAGTGTGTATATGTGTGTGTGTGTTTGCATGTGTGTTTGCATGTGTGTGTGTGTTTGTTTGTGTGTGTGTGTGTTTGCATGTGTGTGTGTGTGTGTGTGTTTGCATGTGTGTGTGTGTGTGTTTGTGTGTGTGTGTGTTTGTGTGTGTGTGTGCCCCAGCATCAAAGCGTGGGGTCAGGAGGTGTCAGTGATGGGCTCTGCTGTGTAGATGAGGCTCCAGTAAGGGCCTCTTGTTAGGCCTCAGACTCACTGTCTCCATGACGGGCTCGCAACACAGGCCCCTCCTCGCTGTGTGTGTGTGTGAGTGTGTGTGTGTGTGTCAGCTGGTGCTATCCGGCCTGTCTCAGCATGCATTGTTATCGCAGCCCGGCTCAGTGTTTGTTAGCCCCCGTCTCACTCCAACTAGAATCAATGCCCTTTCAAACAAGGTGTGTATCCTCAGCTAAGCCTGCAGACTTGTGTTTGGGTGTTGTAAGAGTGGGCGCGGGCGAGTTTGGATCTGACAGTTATTGAGGAAAACACTGATCTGTAGAGAGCTTAATTCGAACAAACAACCTGCAATCTTGGCTTGTTTCTTCTTTTTCTTTTCTGGTTTCTTTCCTTTGACTCTTAATAACAGGGCTGCACAAGGAAGCTCAAGTGCTTCTGTCTGAAGAGAGACTGGTTTTCTTCTAAATGAATTCACTTCATTCCCACTCTCTCCTTGTCAGCGGCTAACCGCTTCACCCATTAAAGCCTGCGCCTGTCGTAAAGCCCACAAAACGGATTCTCTTGTTGCTAATCCCAAACACAAGCCACCATCAAGACTTTTAGAAACCCGTTTAGTCTCTCTCCCTCCTGCTCCCTCCTCCTCTGTGTGATTAAAAGCTGTTAGGGGTCTGGGGCCAGTGTGTTCCCTAAAGGAGGAGGAGAGGGGGGGTGATTACCCCCCTCGTATTTGCCTGAGGCCGACACACCCCTCCTCCCACACACACCCCTCCTCCCACACACACCCCTCCTCCCACACACACCCCTCCTCCCACACACACACACTTCTCCTAGCTGTGATTTTAAGACAAATCTTTGACTTGTAAATTATTTTGAGGGATTATTTGGTAATTTGACGGGATCCATGAGTGCGCTTGATACAGCTCTGTGACACCACAGCTTACTGCCTGATTGATGCCAGTTGAATGAGGGCCAGAGCCTCAGAACTGGAACACAAGCACTCTCTCTTTCTCCTCACTCGCTTTCCATATTCTTCTTGCTCTGTCTTTTCCTCCCCCGTTCTCTTTCATCAGAGTTCTCTGGTGTTGAACAGTCTCGTCTTTCTCTCTCTTCCTCGGTTGTCCTTCCCTCTGACTGACAGTTCTCGGGAGAGTGAAACTCACATTAATGTGATAGCTACATGTCTGTGAATGACCGTGGTGTTTGTGTGAGTGTGTGTGTGTGTGTGTGTAAATGTGAGAGAGTCGCGGCAAAGAGAAAAACAACACACACCTCCCACATCCCTTCACACCCCTGCTACTCAGTTCCAGTGTGTGTGTGTGCGTGTGTGTGTGTGTGTGTGTGTGTGTGTGTGTGTGTGTGTGTGTGTGAGAGAGAGAGGTTCTCTGAAGACCTGAATTCAGGGCGTCCCACGCCTACGGCACGAAGAGCACATCTGTTTATCAGAGCTGACTGGAGCCTCTGTGTGTGTGTGTGTAACTGAGCTCTATGGACAGTAAACAGGCAGGGCTGAAGGCGATTTCATCTTTCTTCCTTTCCAACACTTTCTGCCTCTCATCTGTCCTCTCCTGGTCTCTCTTGAACCCCCAACCCCAGGTCCAACCCCAGGTCCAACCCCAGGTCCAACCCCAGGTCTAACCCCAGGTCTAACCCCAGGTCCAACCCCAGGTCCAACCCCAGGTCCAACCCCAGGTCCAACCCCAGGTCCAACCGCAGGTCTAACCCCAGGTCCAACCCCAGGTCCAACCCCAGGTCTAACCCCAGGTCCAACCCCAGGTCTAACCCCAGGTCCAACCCCAGGTCCAACCCCAGGTCTAACCCCAGGTCTAACCCCAGGTCCAACCCCAGGTCTAACCCCAGGTCCAACCCCAGGTCCAACCGCAGGTCTAACCCCAGGTCTAACCCCAGGTCCAACCCCAGGTCCAACCCCAGGTCCAACCCCAGGTCCAATCCCAGGTCCAATCCCAGGTCTAACCCCAGGTCCAACCCCAGGTCCAACCCCAGGTCCAACCCCAGGTCCAATCCCAGGTCCAATCCCAGGTCTAACCCCAGGTCCAACCCCAGGTCCAACCCCAGGTCCAATCCCAGGTCCAATCCCAGGTCTAACCCCAGGTCCAACCCCAGGTCCAACCCCAGGTCCAACCCCAGGTCTAACCCCAGGTCCAACACACACACACACTCTCACACACACACACTCACACACACACTCTTACACACACACTCTCACACACAGCGTTTGTGTTGTTCCACACAGTGTTTGTGTTGTTCCCTTGACAGGTCTAACCCCAGGTCTAACCCCAGGTCCAACCCCAGGTCCAACCCCAGGTCCAACCCCAGGTCCAACCCCAGGTCTAACCCCAGGTCTAACCCCAGGTCCAACCCCAGGTCCAACCCCAGGTCTAACCCCAGGTCCAACCCCAGGTCCAACCCCAGGTCTAACCCCAGGTCCAACCCCAGGTCCAACCCCAGGTCCAACCGCAGGTCTAACCCCAGGTCTAACCCCAGGTCCAACCCCAGGTCCAACCGCAGGTCTAACCCCAGGTTTAACCCCAGGTCCAACCCCAGGTCCAACCCCAGGTCCAACCCCAGGTCCAATCCCAGGTCCAACCCCAGGTCTAACCCCAGGTCCAACCCCAGGTCTAACCCCAGGTCCAACCCCAGGTCCAACCCCAGGTCTAACCCCAGGTCCAACCGCAGGTCTAACCCCAGGTCTAACCCCAGGTCTAACCCCAGGTCCAACCCCAGGTCTAACCCCAGGTCCAACCCCAGGTCCAACCCCAGGTCTAACCCCAGGTCCAACCCCAGGTCCAACCGCAGGTCTAACCCCAGGTCTAACCCCAGGTCCAACCCCAGGTCCAACCCCAGGTCTAACCCCAGGTCCAACCCCAGGTCCAACCCCAGGTCTAACCCCAGGTCTAACCCCAGGTCTAACCCCAGGTCCAACCCCAGGTCCAACCCCAGGTCCAACCCCAGGTCTAACCCCAGGTCCAACCCCAGGTCTAACCCCAGGTCCAACCCCAGGTCCAACCCCAGGTCCAACCCCAGGTCTAACCCCAGGTCCAACACACACACACACTCTCACACACACACACTCACACACACACTCTTACACACACACTCTCACACACAGCGTTTGTGTTGTTCCACACAGTGTTTGTGTTGTTCCCTTGACACCTGCTGTCTCATGGTGGGGAGCAGGTCAGTAGGGACCAGGGATCACTCTCACACAGCTCTACTCACTTCCTAACCAGACTAGAAGAGATGGACCACCAGGGGCTGGCTATGACAGCCTCTCTGGTGTCCGACCTCCCACCAGCCTGGGGTGGGTACAGGCCGGGGACAACACCAGCCTCCTCCAGGCAGTGGTCTGTCTAGGTGTTTTAACTTCTTTGTTGCAAAGTTGTTGCTGGATTATAGCTGTCAACACCACTTTCTACCAGCGTTGAATATTCTAGTGGTGTGTGGAAGAGGGAGAGGGGCCAAGAGGGAGAAAGTAGGAGGAGAGAAGGAGATTTTTATGAGGACAGCTTTTGAAAAAAGGTTGAGAGCTTTTAAAAAAACATTGACACCACCGAAGCTCTCATTCAGGCCCAGATCTCAGCCCTCCTTTCATCCATCACTGTCCTGCCTCTACTCCCTCTGTCTGTCTCTCCTTTATCCTCCCTCCCTCCACCCATCCCCCTCTCCCTCCGCCACCCCACTCTCCCTCCGCCCACCCCCCTCCTCCATTCTGCCCTCTCTCTTAAAGCTGACATAATATACCGGAGCTCTTTATCCTGGCTAATTTCTTAACACAAACCCCTTTCTCTTGCTTACTCTCTTTCACCCTCTACCCATCCCCCCCTCTCTGGTTGCCCTCTTTGTTATGCTCTCCCTTCTCCCTCCCTTCATCTCTCTCCTCCCCTCTCCCTCCCTCCCTCCCTCCATCTCTCTCCCTCCATCTCTCTCCCTTACACAAGACCTCGGATGAATAGCAAAGACAATGCTGTTTTTGCAAAGGGTTGGTTTGATATGCATCCCACTGGGGGACAGTGTGTGTGTGTGTGTGTGCGTGTGTGTGTGTGTGTGTGTGTGTGTGTGTGTGTGAGTGTGTGAGTGTGATATACCAGCACAAGGGTCATGTGCCCCATGTCAGTGTGTGGCAGTGTGTCAGCACAGTGCCTGAGACCATCCTACAGTAGGCGATCTGGAATGAGTGGACAGCGTGTCATTCTGTCCCTTTAACTCTGTTAAGGAGTGGATAAGGAGGCAAGAGGAAGAACTGGGGGTGGATCGAGTCGGGGGGGGGGGTGAATTAAGAGATGGGTGCAAAATCTGTGTGTTTTTTCTGTGAGGAGGGCTGTTATGTCAGCAAAACAGTCCAATGATGGGGGTAACCTTACATTAAGCTGCTTTCACTGATTGTTCCAATGTAGGTTATGTCTCCTTCTGGACGATCACATAGAAAATGACTCGACATGTTCAGAAATAGAGCTACCAGCATTAAACTTGCAGATTTACTATCTATTTTATAGCACACACACACACACACTATCCTATGAAGAGCGTAAACCCTGTTACGTACGTCTGTTTATATAAGTATAAAGACAACAGCAGGATTTCTGCATCCATGGGTCAGACGGGGCGATTAATAGTTGCCAGTAATCTGAGTTTGTGTGTGTGTGTGTGTGTGTAGTGTAGTGTTCTATCTCTTGTTATTCTGGGATTAGAGGGGCAGAGAGACAGACTGAGAAATCGTTGGGCAGTGATGATGTAAGGTGTGGTAGAAAGAGAGACAGAGAGAGAGAGAGAGAGAGAGAGAGAGAGAGAGAGAGAGAGAGAGAGAGAGAGAGAGAGAGAGAGAGAGAGAGAGAGAGAGAGAGAGAGAGAGAGAGAGAGAGAGAGAGAGAGAGAGAGAGAGAGAGAGAGAAAAAGAGAGAGAGAGTTATAAAAAGAGGCTTCAGACAGTAACCACCATTGTGCCCAACACCAACCTCTAGGCCATACAAGCTATGACAAGCCTCAGTCTCAGAGTCTCAGAGAGAGAGAAGAAGAAAGACAGAGAGAGAGAGAGAGAGAGAGAGAGAGAGAGGGAGAGAGAGAGAGAGAGAGAGAGAGAGAGAGAGAGGAGTGAGATAGAGACAGAGAGAGAGAGTGAGAGTGAGAGTGAGAGACATAGAGTGATAAAGAACCAATTCTGCTAGAAGAGAACCAGCTGGTCAGAGGAAGCGAGGGAGTAGAGATGGGGAGAGGAACAGGCAGGTACAGACAGACGGATGGAGGAGTCACACACACACACACACACACTCACACACACTCACACACACTCACACACACACACACTCACACACACTCACACACACTCACACACACACACAGCTGACAGAGTTGAGCATAGTAACAGGGGGACTGTGGAATGTTGGCTGAAGCTAATATTAACACACACCAGACACTCTTCCTTGGCCCCCAAGCATGTGTGCGTGTGTATATGTGCGTGTGTGTATGTGCGTGTGTGTATGTGGGCATGTTTGACTCACTGATTTATTGGAAATGAACGCCACACCTTTTTACTGGACGTGAGCTCTGAGGACACTGTGGGATCTATACAAACTCCTCGTGACCATGTTGAATCCGTGTATCATTCGTTCTTTCATTTTTCAATTGATAAACCAAAAACCAAAAATAATTTGTTTTTCCGTTATTCAATTGAGAAACCAAAAACGAGAAACGAAAAACGATTGTTTTTCTTGTTATTCAATTGAGAAACCAAAATCGAGAAACGAAAAACGATTGTTTTTCTTGTTATTCAATTGAGAAACCAAAATCCAAAAACCAAATCCAAAAACGGGGCACTGACCGAAAATGATTTAGAAATGTTGTTTTGGGTGACCCGGAACTTGTGACCCAAATGACTTCTTCGTGTATTCCACTAATGTCTCTTAATCTATATAGCCTACTCAAACAATCATGGAGAGTTTTATATTGTAGAGGAACAAAACGTGCGGCCGTGGTGTCGACACCACTGTTACTCAAAGTGGCTCTTAGCGCAGCGCTGGGTTTGCAAAATAGATAGGCTAACCTGGAAGGTCCTGCCGATTTTTTCGGTTGTCATCGGGATTGTAAATTAACTTTTTTGATCACCAGCCAATGTGGCTATGGTAACAATCAGAATTTCCACTAACCACATTTTCGGTGAAAATAAGAGAAATTATGAGTGCCACTGAATGCATTTGATCATTTTATTAACATTGTTGGCATGAAAAACACAAGTACAATACATACAACAAAATATACACTGAAAGTGCAAACATTCCATTTCAAGTTTGGGATCTATCTACATTCTTCCTTGTGTTTTCTGGTGGACGCTCGTTTCCATGGTTTCTCGCTCTGGTTACACTGCAAACTGCGCGCAGCCAACGGGCGTATGAGTAACAACTTCCGGGTCACCAAAAACACAATTTCTAAATCATTTTCGGTCAGTGCCCCGTTTTTGGATTTGGTTTTTGGATTTTGGTTTCTCAATTGAATAACAAGAAAAACAATCGTTTTTCGTTTCTCGTTTTTCGTTTCTCAATTGAATAACGGAAAAACGAATAATTTGGGGGTTTTGGTTTTTGGTTTATCAATTGAAAAATGAAAGAACGAATGATACACTGATTTTTTTGTTTTTTGTTTTATCAATTGAAAAATGTAAGAACGAATGATAGACGGATTATGTTGCCACAGAGTACAAATGATGACTGAATTTGGCTAAAAGAAACACACTTATTCTCTCTCTCTCACTTACTACACACACACATGTAGCACTCACACACGCACACACACACACACACACTCACACACACACTCACACACACACTCACACACACACACAAGTAGAGACATGTCGAGCACCAAAAACAGGTCTGTAAAAGGCCAAGAAAAACATGTCTCTCCACCTGTCATGTACTGTAACTGATGCATGGCTGGCACAGTACTACCCCTAACACACACACACACACACAATGCTGGGTGTCAAATCCCCACAGGGCTGCAGAGTAAAGAGGATTAAGCCATAATCATTAAATCAGCCAGGCTGAACGTCAGACAAGCACCAACAGACCAGTGATGTTCAACAACAAACAACAATCTAACTGTTAGTCCTGAGGCGCAGGCCCCGCTCCACTCTCTGAGGGTCACCATGGAGACCGTCCGTGTCAGATAAACCCCACGAGGCAGGGAAGCCATTAGCATCACAGCCCACTGGGCCAACCTGCCAATTCACTGGTCAGCTGCCTGATTGGCTGATTCACTGGTCAGCTGCCTGATTGGTCATTAGGGAGCAGAGCCGCAGCTGATTGGTCATTAGGGAGCAGAGCCGCAGCTGATTGGTCATTATGTAGCAGAGACGCAGGTGGCCTTGTGACGCTGTATGAAGTGGGATGACAGCTACAGGACATCTGACTGAATAACTCAAGAGAGAGAGAGGGAGATAGAGAGGGTTAGAGAGAGAGAGAGAGAGAGAGAGAGAGAGAGAGAGAGAAAGAGAGAAAGAGAGAAAGAGAGAAAGAGGGAGAGAGAGGGTGGGGAAGACAGTGAGGGTTAGAGAAAGAGAGAGTGAGAGTTGAAAAAGAAAAGTAAATAAAGAGAAAAATGGGTATCAAGGGATCAAGCAGGAAGGGGGAGAGATTATACATTAAAAAGTGGTAAAAATAGTGAAGCTGGTGAGATTATAGCTCTTCCAGTGTGTCAGTGAGCATTCTCCAGAACTCCTAATTATGAATTTATGAGGTTTACAGCTAAGGACTTCTTGGTAAAGTCATCAGTGTGTCTGACCAAGAGACTAAGTGAGAGGGTGTAGGCTTAAATGGGTAGGGGTAGGGAATGGGTAGTGTGTGTGTGTGTGTGTGTGTGTGTGTGTGTGTGTGTGTGTGTGTGTGTGTGTGTGTGTGTGTGTGTGCGTGTGTGTGCGTGTGTGTGTGTGTCTCTGTCTGTACATGTTCGTGGACCTACACAACAAACCATTTCTCTGTCTGGTTATGTTAGTGTGTCTATCTGTGGCCTGCCATGGAAGGGATTAGTGTTGCATTATGATGTTTCTTGTTGTGGTTATACAACCCAAATCTGATTGGGGATGTAGGCTACTGCATGGCCAGCTTAGTGGTGGGCGGAGCCACAGAACAAGAATCTGATTTGGAGCCAGATAACCATCTCTCAATCTATTTGTTTAAGTGTGTTGTCAATTTTCAGATTTTGAAATGTTTGTTATTCATACTAGACCAAAAATCATAAGCTCCAATTTGTATTTTAAGTCTCCTTTTGAATTTCACTTTCAGTTCACCTTTCCCCCGCAGTCGTCTCTATAACTGCGGAAGACGTGTTCTTTAACTCAGACCGTCTCGAGCAAAACCTCAGACTTGCGCGGCCTGGGACAGGTACACACGCGCACCAAACCGTCAGAGTTGAGTCACCGACTCACAAACATGACGAAGTAAGACTTGACCTTAGACAAAACTTTCCAACACAGCGTCACGTAGACAATTATTACAACAGGTCTGTCTTTCCTGTTGTGGAAATCTTATTAGTCTGTCTTCGTTGGAAAAGGTCAATTACTGGGGCCCAGATGGGTAACTTAATCAAGTCAAGTAGTGAAGGGACTTAATGGTTTTCGACGCATCTCATCGACATACAGGCCACTCCCGGCTTATAGGATGACCCTCACAATTCCTTGCTGCTGTATAAAAGAATACGGTTCCATTTCCTTTAGTTCCGCGCTAAAAGCTCAATAAATCCCGCAGAGCCTGCGCGCGCCTGTCAAGCCCCCATCGATCCAGCGGGTCGGGTTACATTACGGCTCTGACCTCAAAACAAGTGATCAGCATTGTACATCACACACACAGTCACACACAGCCACACACACACTGGCTGAGTGAGTTAGGCTATTTATTACTATGAGTGTGTGTCTGACTATTGCGGTTAAATATAGGGTTGATTCTGTCTGTCTATCAGACTGTCTCGGTATTCGCTCCCTAGCTTACACTTCGTCTCTTTTTACATCCGCGTGCCCAGTACCGTAATTACAATCCTGTTACCCGGGTTAAGGCTGACATCGGATACCTAATTGAAAACGTATCAGGGATAGGAGATGATCAGACAAATTAGACAATTAAAGTAAAAGGTTGGCCACAAGCTGTAGTCTAAACAAAAGCCTCTTCAACATCGCATGCAACTGCAGAAACGGTAGCCCAAAGTTGCGCAAAACTCGTGGAGGAACAGATTGACGAAGTTAAGCAGAAACAATAAACAAATGTCTCACAGGTTAGTTCCGCCAAGCCTAACCTCTGACAGAAACAACCAAATCTCCCTCTAACACTAACTCACTGGGTATCCTGCAGAGAGTGAATCTGCTCGTTACTTACAGTAATAGAACAATCACTCACACACTATTTAGGGTCTATACGCGCTCACACACACACACACACACACACACACACACACACACACACACACACACACACACACACACACACACACACACACACACACACACACACACACACACACACACACACACACACACACACACACACACACACACACACACACACACACACACACACACACACACACACACACACACACACACGTATACAACCGAATAGAAACTTACTTTGGGTTAGTACTGTTCCAGAAGACGCTGTGTCGTTCTGTAGCAGCGAGTCCAGCTCCCAAGCTGACAGCCAGACTCACGAGCCACACCAAATCCATTACTGCTTCAGAACAAGATAGCACGAGAGCCGAGAAACCACTCAAGAAGTAAGCTAATGACAGTGAAGAAGTACGTGCAAGGCGCGCACAATGTTAAACAAATATTAAGAGATGTTGACGAACAAAACTTGATTTTTTTGAAAGATAAGAGAGTAGGTTGTCTGATAGTGACGGTTACTGCTCTGTATGATCTTGTTGAGAGCAAGCCGTCTGGTTTGTGTATCTGGACCTCCGCCTTTACTCGGAGCTGTAACCAATAGCAGAAGGCAATCATGAATATGCATGAGACTTATTCGGGAATGGCCACGCCCCGTTTCCTGGATAAAGCAAGTGACGCCAAAAGCAACGAGATGTGAAACGATGTTTATCAGTTATAACCCTAGACACAAAAGCCTGGTTATTTAAAACGTAATTTACTAAGGGAATTTAGTGTCAGCCTCAAACAGTGATTGTGATTCTTTAGGGGAGTTAGCGTAACAAGATCATAGACATTGTTCTCTGTAGGCTAAGTTAGGTTTGGTCACTAAGATCAATATCCAATTAAACCGTTAAGACCTTTCCACCGTGGCTTATCTAACAAGCTCACCCCAGCCTTTTCTACAGGCACAACAGTTCCTAAAGAGTCAGACCTCCATGTGCCCAGGGACTCCTCTGCTGAGTCGACCCAGCCAGGGTGTGCCTCCCAGGGGCTGGACTGAGCCCTGGCTGGGCCCGCTCCAGCTGAGCTCAGCTGCTCCAGGGAGACAGGGAGGAGGACAACAGCTCTCTCTCTTCCTGTCTCTGTCTCTGCGTTTGGATGTGTGAGTGTGTGAGTGTGAGTGTGTGTGTGTGTGTGTGTGTGTGTGTGTGTATGCGTGTGTTTGCAAGGAGCCAAGCTGAGAGAGTGTCTGACTGCATCCTTGGGCTGGGCTCACACACATGTTCTGACACTCTGACAGTAGATCTGACACACACACACACACACGTCCCTAGGCTGTGGGGGTGAGTCAAGGCTAGGGGTTATTTTCCATCTAAGTCTTACCTAACTGGAGGAAGGGATGATGAGACTGACCAAAAAGAGGGAGACAGAGAGAGAGAATGAGAGAGAGTGGGAGAGAGAGAGACAGAGAGAGAGAGAGAATGAGAGAGAGAGATTGAGACAGAGAGAGACAGAGAGAGACAGACAGACAGAGAGAGACAGAGAGAGACAGACAGAGAGAGAGAGACAGAGAGAGAGAGAGTGAGACAGAGAGAGAGAGACAGAGAGAGACAGAGAGAGAGACAGAGAGAGAATGAAAGAGAGTGAGTGAGTGAGAGAGAGAGAGAGAATGAGAGCGAGAGAGAGAGAGAGATAGAGAGAGTGAGAGAGAGAGAGAGAGAGAGAGAGAGAGAGAGAGAGAGAGAGAGAGAGAGAGAGAGAGAGAGAGAGATTTAAAACATGTAAATACGTTTGCTTGCAGGTTGTTCATGTCCTGTGTCAGGACACCGGACACCAAACATGACTTACAGCACGCACACACACGCACACACACACACTCACACACGTCCCACTAACGGACTTCCGTTGGCATATTGTTAAGGGATCTCCCCAACACATCCCACATAAAACACACACACACACACTCACACACGTCCCACTAACGGACTTCCGTTGGCATATTGTTAAAGGATCTCCCA
>NC_085024.1:21857030-21951865 GCF_963692335.1 Osmerus eperlanus
ACTGGGGATCTTGAGGAAAATGCTGAATGGGTGTAGAGACAAAGGTAGGTTTTTAGAGTGCAGTGTGTAGGGTGCAGTGTGCAGGGTGCAGTGTGTAGGGTGCAGTGTGCAGTGTGTAGGGTGCTCACTGGCAGTGGAAGACTCTCTTGATGCCCTTGTGTTTGACGCGGATGTGGCGTCTGAGGCTGGAGGTGGAAGAGAAGGAGCTCTCACAGAGACTACACGGGAACTTCTTTAAAACCTGCCCACAGTTACACACAGTTACACCACTGTTAAAGGTCAGCTCAGGGACACAATGTACAATCCACTCACGGAGGTGACTCGGTGTTGACCGCTTGAAAGACAAGCGGCACTGCTTTGCTGTTAGTCCTGACCTTGCCATGCTGCTCGGCCATGTGGGTAATGTAGTCCTCTTTGTCGTTGTAACGGGCGTGGCAGGGGGCACAACTCCAGCCTGAGGTGGTCTTGGTCCTGTCTGCTTCTTTGTCCTCCTCCTCCTCCTCCTCCTCCTCGTCCTGGTCTCTCCACTCCTCCCCATCCGAGCTCTCTGCCTTCACACACCCACGCGCGCGGGGCGCGGGGGCCGGAACCGGCGTCACGGCAACAGGCACTTCCTGTTTCACCACAGGGCCCTTGTGTGTAGACTGAGCAACAAAACAACATGAGAGAGAGAAGAAGAAGTATTTAAAAAGGGAGGAGAGAGGCCCCACTGAGACCTGACCTCCAGACATACCTTGATGTGCTCCAGCATGGAGCTCCTCTGGGCATACAGCTTGGTACACTCAGGGCACTTGAACACGTGCACCTTCTGCTTGGTCAGATGGGTGTCAAAGTGAACGTACAGCAGGGGCTTCTGGGTAAACACTGTGTCACACATCACACACTTGTAGATCATCCTGAGAAGGAAAGAGCAAACATATAAGAATACAAATAGGACAGGCAATATTAGGTGTGTGTGTGTGTGTGTGCATACTTGGCCTGTCCAGCGGTGAGTGTGGGGTGCTGGGTGCTGATGTGGCCCTGTGCGCTGGGGGCAGATTTGAAAGCCATGGGGCAGCTAGGACACTTGTGGAACACCTCACAATGAGCCGTCTGGATATGGGACTTGACAGAGTTCAGACCTCCAAACACCACCAGACAACTGGAACACCTGGAGACAGGGAGAGAGACAGTGAGAGAGACAGGGAGAGAGACAGTGAGAGAGACAGGGAGAGAGACAGGGAGAGAGACAGGGAGAGAGACAGTGAGAGAGACAGGGAGAGAGACAGGGAGAGAGACAGGGAGAGAGACAGGGAGAGAGAGGGAGAGAGACAGGGAGAGAGACAGGGAGAGAGAAAGGGAGAGAGACAGGGAGAGAGACAGGGAGAGAGAGAGGGAGAGAGAGACAGGGAGAGAGAGACAGGGAGAGAGACAGGGAGAGAGGGAGATTGAGGCAAAGAGAGAGGGACAGACAAAGAGACAGAAGAGGAGGAGAGATCCTGACCTGTATCCGATGCGGCGTGCGAAGTGCAGGCAGGCGTGCTCCAGGTGGGCCTGGAAGGCCGCCTGCTTGGCCACGCCCCCACACTCGGGGCAGACGTGGGGGGGGCGGGACTTGTGGATGCGCTGGTGAGCAGCAGCACTGCAGCCGTTAGGCAAGAGCATGGGGGGGGAGCACTCCATACACGACTGGGGAGGGGGGCAGGAACGTGTTAGCTGCACCCATAAAGACACGCCTTCTACAGACTGCTGACAACCACACGAGGGACATCAGGTATCTAGAGACACTAGGGATGCTCATAACTAACCGTGTAACTGTTAACCAACAATATAAATGTTTACCGGTTAATACTATCGGTAAAACAGTTTTGCCAATTTAGCGACAGTGTCGCCAGATTTACCTACTTTTCACCTTCCCTAGCAGATACATATTTTTGTAACCTTTCAACATTATTTGAGCAAATATTTTTTCAACTCTTCCAAAAATAAACAAATATCTTACCTCTCAGAAAATATATTTTTTAAACCTTTCAACATTATATTTTTTCAAATATTTGTTGAACTTGTTCCAATAAAATTGGGGAAACTTTTTTTATTCACGTAAAAAGGTTAATAGTAATTTTTTGTTTTGTTTTTACCTTTCAAAACTTTTTTCCACAAAGAGAGGAGAGGAGTATTTGTACTTCGTTACTTCACCTCTCTGTTCCCTAGTGACTAAAAAGTTGTACCTAGCAACAAATCTAGCAATTTTCTGCTCCTTTGGCAATGTCCGTTTCCGTTGTTGAGCAGCAGCAAAGTAACCGGACTTCTGAGTTGTTACAGCCCCCAAAGATGTAGGTACAGACACCAGGGAGTCTGGTGGCTGAGCGGTGAGGGAGTCGGGCTAGTAATCTGAAGGTTGCCAGTTCGATTCACGTCCGTGCCAACTGACGTTGTGTCCTTGGGCAAGGCACTTCACCCTACTTGCCTCGGGGGGAATGTCCCTGTACTTACTGTAAGTCGCTCTGGATAAGAGCGTCTGCTAAATGACTAAATGTACAGACGGCGCTCTCGGATGCTGCTGTTTACAAATCAAACCCTTAAGGGGAAAACCATTTGTTTTATTGGTATTTTGTTTAATGTGTCAAAGACACTTGTCCAGTTGACTTTTTTAATCTTGTTGGTTAACGGTTAACGGTCGTTAACGAGCGTTGGTTATCGTCAATTACGTTTTTCTAAATGAGCATCCCTCACACACACACACACACACACACACACACACACACACACACACACACACACACACACACGTACTGTGTTGAGGGCTGGTTTGATCTCCTGGAAGTGAGCCACCATCTCTGTCCTGCTGTTGAACTGCACGTGACACTCAGGACACTTGTTACTGCCATACTGCACTGGCTCTGCCTTCTTACTGACGATTGGCTGCTTCTGCAGCTGGGGGGCGGGGCCGGTCGCCGGGGCCGTTGTCAGGGCGGTCACCGAGGGCGACAGCACAGACGACATGGAGGGGGAAAGAGAGAGCATGCCTGGAGGAGAGGAGAGAGGGATGAAGAGAGAGAGAATGGACAGAATCAGATCGAGCACACAGGAGATGTAACCACATGAAACACGACACACACAGCAGTCTGTGTGACGTCATCCCGTGTGCAGCCAATCCTGGTCTGAATACACTAACCAATAGGAGTGGTGTCCTGCTGACCAATCATCTGCTCCAGGCTGACAGGCCTCATCACCAGGTGAGAACACTGCATCACCAGGCCTCTCTCCTTGTGCTCGCGGGCGTGCAGCAGCAGGCTGCACTTGTTGAAGAAGGCCAGCCTCTTGGCGCAGTGGTTACACGTCACCTCGATGCGCAGGGAGCGCCGGTCGTAGTGGCGTGCCAGGCTACGCTCCAGGGCAAAGGCATCGCCACACTCCAGGCAGCGGAAGCCCTGCAGGAGAAGGAAGGAAAGAGAGTGTGTTTAGAAGGGGGAGACTCTTCACACACCCAGAGAAACAGCATTGTATCAAGTCCCTGTCTGTGTACGGGGTCAGGGAAACAGCGTCACCTGAGCCGGCAGGGGCAGGCCCCACTCCGGGGGGAGAGGGGAGGACAGGTCGGGCTTGTAGCTGGGCAGCAGATTCTTGCTGTTGAGGATCTTGTTGAAGGCCTCCACCAGGCTGGACTGGCTGCGGGAGATGATGGCCCCCGTGCTGTTCACGATGGAGGCCGGCCGGCTGCCCCCCTGGGCGGGGAGGAGGGGGGAGGCCAGTGACATGCTGCTGGTCAGGGTCTTCTGGCCCAGGCCACGCACGTTCACCCCTGCCGGCGCCATCCTGGGGGAGGACGACACGGGTGGCAGCGCCGCAGACCTGGTGATGCTGACGGCTGTGGCGGACACCTTGGGCTTGCTCTCCGCGGCCATGCTGTTCTGGGCCTTGCTTGCGGCGGCAAGCATGGCGGAGCTGGCGTCCTGCAGGGTGGACACGGGCAGGGGGCTGCCGTCCTTGGCCCTCTGCTGCTGAAACGGCACCCTCTTAGGCCTGGTCGCGACCTTACGCCCCGCTGGGGGGGGTCTGGAGCCGTCCACGCCTTTGGAGGAGGTCCCGCCCGCTCCTTTGGGAGCTACTCTGGTCACGGTTCTAGTGATGCTGCCGGTCGGGGTCTTCACTGTTTTGATTCGGACTTTGAGGGGCCGGGAGGGGCCTGCTGTGGTTGCCGTGGCGTTTGCAAGCTTAGGATCCATGTGAGAGGAGCCGGCAGCAGGAGCGTCCGCACCTCTCTGTCCGTCCTCTGTCTCCATCTTCTCCCCTTCCTCCGTCCCACTCCCCTGACTGGGATCGCTCTCCTGGGGCTCCTCTCTACCCTGGGGCCCCTGTCTACCCTGGGGACCCTGCAACGTGGGGGCAGGAGTAGGAGCTGGGCTGGGGCTTTTCTTGGACGTGGGCGGGACGGCGCCCGTCTGATCAGGCGGAGGGCTTTCTGGGGAGTCCCTCTCGTCGATGATGTGTTCTGGATACTTTTCGTCTGGGGCGGTGAGGGGGGAGGATAGCCAGGCTGGAGGACGCCCAGGCTGGGGGGGACACCTGGGAGTGAAGGACACCTTCTCTGGGGGAGGGGGCTTGTCGTTTGACAGCGTCCGGGGAGAAGAGAGGAGAGGGGGGGCAGGGAGAGGGGGAGGGGACGATGGCGTAGGCGAGCCAAACAGTTCGGAGGGTCTTCTGTGTCGCCGTGGGAACTTGGGCGGCGAGCGCATGGGAGAATCTGGGCTCTCCTGGATCACCAGCGGGCTTCCCAGGTCAGGCTCCGAGTCAGAATCAGAGTCCATGAGGCGCCGGAGCCCAGATCTGATGCTCCCGTTGGAGGGGGGAGGGGTTGGGGGTGGGCTGGGGGGGCGAGGAGCATGGAGGATGGAGGGAGGGGGCAGGCGTTGGGTGTCAGAGGGGGGGGGGGAGGAGGTGAAGGGGGGGGGGAGAGACGCGTGTGGGGTGAGGAGAGGCTTGACTCTGCCGAGGAAGCTGGCTGTGTGTCTGGCGTTGCTGACAGACTGCCCCTCTCCTCCACTGTCTTCTCTGCCGGCCAGGGGGGAACTGGAGGACCACAAGTCCCCACTGGCCTGGCTCTGCACCCTGGGGTTAGCCTCCAGGGTCGGTGGGGGGCCCTCAAAGCCATTGCGGATCTGTGGCTCTGAGCAGACCAGACCAGGCATGCGGCTGGCCAGCCGTGCTCCTAGCAGAGACCCTCCCCCTCTGGCCTCCGTCCGAGGGGCTGTGGTGCCACTCCCCTCAGGGCTGTCTTCCTCCTCCTCCTCCTCCTCATCATCATCATCATCATCCTCCTCCTCATCCGACCCCTCCTCCTCCTCTCCAAATACGTCAGACCGCACGCTGTTCTTCACAATCACACTGACCACCGGAGTGTCGCCCTGAGGGCTTGGAGGGCTGTTGGGTCTTAAGGGGGAGCTGCTGTGGCCCTTCCCTGAGTCCTCCCCGCACTCCTCTGGACTGGATTGGATGGCCTCTTTGGCATCAATGTCAGGAATGTCAAAGGCTGCCAACAAATCGTCAAAGTCTGGGGTCTTCATGTCCCCCATTCCCAGATAACCACCAAACCCTGCAGGGAAACAGATAGCATGTTGAATTACACCAAGGCCTGCCCATATTTGGTAAACAATTAGCAGAAAATTAAAATGTTCTACCTTCTGTTTGACCAAATGTTTAAATGCTTCCTTGATCAGTCTACTACTTAGTTCGTCAAAGTAACGTGGTCATACCAGCTTTATTTTAGTCTGCAAACAGCTAGCCTAATAACGTCGCTAGCCAGTTAGCCTCTTGCATGCTTCCTGAACTTGCCATTACCTTCTCTGCTTTTACTAACTTAGCTTGCAAGCTACTGCTTTTCCTCCAAATGAAATCAAAACATCTGCCGGAGTGCACTAAAAACATACAAAAAAGCTACAATCGTGGCGCTTTGTTGGCTATCTATATGTTTTATTGTATGATTAAACATTTACAAACTTTGTGGCTAAGAACACCTCAACAGGCTAGCCATGCAGATGCTAGTTAGCTCCGTCTGTTAGCTGGCTAGCTGACGTCCAACCCGCCTCGACGACACATTGAGGGGCATTTAGCTAGTTACCTCTTACGTTTAATCGAGTTTAAACCAAATGTATAGTGTGCAAAACACAAGCTGATGTCTAGCTAAGCCTCCTTAAGACATACAAAGTATTTAGTGACATAGTTGTAAAGTTTTTAAACTCTTAACAGCGAAGAAAATGTCTAGATTTGTTTACCTCAAACTAAATGGGAATCCTGACTTTCCTTTAGGATGACGCATGAGTTGTTCGTCATCAGAAGATCGACGAAAGCGAGAGGCCAGACCCGGAGTCACAACATGTAATGATCCAAGTTATCTACACGCCCAAGTTTACTTCTCACAGTACTTCAGTTTACTAAACGGAGCTACAATTTTATCAACAATGACACCTACGTTTGACATACAAATAACTAATGATGTAACTAAAGAATATGTTAACTTGACAGACGTAGCCATGTTAGATTTTAAGGTTGTAGTGGTAATATCCTTCTATTAGCAGTTCCGAAATGTAACAAAGGCAACTTAAACTGCTGTTTTATTTTGTAAATTTATTAAGGATTATCAGCAGGTAATATCCATTTACTGAATGTTTCTGAGTAGTTACCATGTCCCACTGTAATACAAAAGTTTCCCCACCCCCCAAAAAAGAAACATGCATCAGCCTTGACGCAAAACAGAATAAAGCCTTGGTCATAAGCCTTAACTATACAAAAACTCCCATGAATGACAGGTTTCCGTTTACACAGTTATACTATAGAAGGATCCATTGTCAACAGGCCTTTACAGGGTGTCTAAAATGTTTTTAATGTATGCTTTGGATGGGAAAACTGACACCGTACATCTCTCAGTCTTTCATTCTCCAGTAGTCTTCCATACTGCGTGTACACGCTTGTGTGTGTTTATTTCTTCTTTTCGTCATCCTTCTTGCCCTCCGGGGGTTTGGAGCCAGTCTGGGAGGCCAGGGAACCCATGGCGTTGCGGATCGCCTCGTTGTTGGGGTCGACGCCGGGAAGGTTCTCAAGGACGCTCTGGAGGAACTCTGGGTCCTGCATGACATCATAGTCCTCCTCATCCTACACACACGGGAACAGCAGGCCATGAGACTACAGCAGGTGATGACACTACAGCAGGTGATGACACTACAGCAGGTGATGAGACTACAGCAGGTGATGACCAGTTTCACCAGAAGGTCAGTCTCACCAGAAGGTCAGTTTCTCCAGAAGGTCAGTCTCACCAGAAGGTCAGTCTCACCAGAAGGTCAGTCTCACCAGAAGGTCAGTCTCACCAGAAGGTCAGTCTCACCAGAAGGTCAGTCTCACCAGAAGGTCAGTCTCACCAGAAGGTCAGTCTCACCTTAGCTTCAGAAGAGTCCATGGGAGCCCCTGTGTCCATGTCTTCTGCGCCACCAAACTCTGCAGGACACAAGTATGATACTGAAACGTCAGGGTGTTTGGGTGTTTGTGTGGCCCACTGTGTGGTGTGACACGAGTCACTGACCTCCGCCTGCTCCCTGCATGGACATCTGCAACGCATAGGCGATCTGTTCATCCTCAGTCATGCGGCTGATGTCAGGAAGAGCAGGTGTGGCCGTGTCCACCTGAGGGACAGACATCTTCAACAGGGCGTCGTCTGACTCTGAAGCAGCAAGAGAGGAGACGGAGAGAGGAGAGAAGTTAGGCAGTTAAAATACTGCCCAGAAGGATGTGGGTACTGATTGGTTAGCAGGTTCTGTTTTCATCAGAAGGACTCATCGCTAGTCTGTTTCCTCTCACCGTCTGCAGTGGGGGAGGGGGCACCAGCCTCTGCAGCCGACACCACGGCAACCCTGCGGGCCTCGTCCTCCTGCCTCTGTCTCTGCTCCTCCATGGAAACCCTCAGAGCCTGTACACAAGGGTTACACACTCTCAGAGCCTGCACACAGGGGTTACACACTCTGAGCCTGTACACAGGGGTTACACACTCTCAGAGCCTGTACACAGGGGTTACACACTCTCAGAGCCTGCACACAGGGGTTACACACTCTCAGAGCCTGCACACAGGGGTTACACACTCAGAGCCTGCACACAGGGGTTACACTCTCAGAGCCTGTACACAGGGGTTACACACTCTCAGAGCCTGCACACAGGGGTTACACACTCTCAGAGCCTGCACACAGGGGTTACACTCTCAGAGCCTGTACACAGGGGTTACACACTCTCAGAGCCTGCACACAGGGGTTACACACTCTCAGAGCCTGCACACAGGGGTTACACACTCTCAGAGCCTGCACACAGGGGTTACACACTCTCAGAGCCTGCACACAGGGGTTACACACTCTGAGCCTGCACACAGGGGTTACACACTCTCAGAGCCTGCACACAGGGGTTACACACTCTCAGAGCCTGTACACAGGGGTTACACACTCTCAGAGCCTGCACACAGGGGTTACACACTCTCAGAGCCTGTACACAGGGGTTACACACTCTCAGAGCCTGCACACAGGGGTTACACACTCTCAGAGCCTGCACACAGGGGTTACACACTCTCAGAGCCTGCACACAGGGGTTACACACTCTCAGAGCCTGCACACAGGGGTTACACACTCTCAGAGCCTGCACACAGGGGTTACACACTCTCAGAGCCTGCACACAGGGGTTACACACTCTCAGAGCCTGTACACAGGGGTTACACACTCTGAGCCTGCACACAGGGGTTACACACTCTGAGCCTGCACACAGGGGTTACACACTCTGAGCCTGCACACAGGGGTTACACACTCTCTGAGCCTGCACACAGGGGTTACACACTCTCTGAGCCTGCACACAAGGGTTACACACACTCTGAGCCTGCACACAGGGGTTACACACTCTGAGCCTGCACACAGGGGTTACACACTCTCAGAGCCTGCACACAGGGGTTACACACTCTCAGAGCCTGTACACAGGGGTTACACACTCTCAGAGCCTGCACACAGGGGTTACACACTCTCAGAGCCTGTACACAGGGGTTACACACTCTCAGAGCCTGTACACAGGGGTTACACACTCTCAGAGCCTGCACACAGGGGTTACACACTCTCAGAGCCTGTACACAGGGGTTACACACTCTGAGCCTGCACACAGGGGTTACACACTCTCAGAGCCTGTACACAGGGGTTACACACTCTCAGAGCCTGCACACAGGGGTTACACACTCTCAGAGCCTGCACACAGGGGTTACACACTCTCAGAGCCTGTACACAGGGGTTACACACTCTGAGCCTGCACACAGGGGTTACACACTCTGAGCCTGTACACAGGGGTTACACACTCTCAGAGCCTGCACACAGGGGTTACACACTCTCAGAGCCTGCACACAGGGGTTACACACTCTCAGAGCCTGCACACAGGGGTTACACACTCTGAGCCTGTACACAGGGGTTACACACTCTCAGAGCCTGCACACAGGGGTTACACTCTCAGAGCCTGCACACAGGGGTTACACACTCTCAGAGCCTGTACACAGGGGTTACACACTCTCAGAGCCTGTACACAGGGGTTACACACTCTCAGAGCCTGCACACAGGGGTTACACACTCTCAGAGCCTGCACACAGGGGTTACACACTCTGAGCCTGCACACAGGGGTTACACACTCTCAGAGCCTGCACACAGGGGTTACACACTCTCAGAGCCTGCACACAGGGGTTACACACTCTCAGAGCCTGTACACAGGGGTTACACACTCTCAGAGCCTGCACACAGGGATTACACACTCTCAGAGCCTGTACACAGGGGTTACACACTCTGAGCCTGTACACAGGGGTTACACACTCTCAGAGCCTGTACACAGGGGTTACACACTGAGCCTGCACACAGGGGTTACACACTCTGAGCCTGTACACAGGGGTTACACACTCTGAGCCTGTACACAGGGGTTACACACTCTGAGCCTGTACACAGGGGTTACACACTGAGCCTGCACACAGGGGTTACACACTGAGCCTGTACACAGGGGTTACACACTCTGAGCCTGTACACAGGGGTTACACACTCTCAGAGCCTGTACACAGGGGTTACACACTCTCAGAGCCTGCACACAGGGGTTACACACTCTCAGAGCCTGTACACAGGGGTTACACACTCTCAGAGCCTGTACACAGGGGTTACACACTGAGCCTGCACACAGGGGTTACACACTCTGAGCCTGTACACAGGGGTTACACACTCTGAGCCTGTACACAGGGGTTACACACTCTGAGCCTGTACACAGGGGTTACACACTCTGAGCCTGTACACAGGGGTTACACACACTGAGCCTGCACACAGGGGTTACACACACTGAGCCTGCACACAGGGGTTACACACTGAGCCTGCACACAGGGGTTACACACACTGAGCCTGCACACAGGGGTTACACACTCTGAGCCTGTACACAGGGGTTACACACTCTGAGCCTGTACACAGGGGTTACACTTCAGCTCACCTTTATTTAACCAGGTAAGGTAACATAAGAGATGAAGAGATTCATGAGAAAACAAGGAGGAGGGAGAGTAGGAGGGGGGTGTATGAGTGAAAGAGAGATTGTGCCGGTTTGCCTTGGATAACTTCTCCATGCATGTTTCTTACCAAAGCCAGCTCTGGGTCGGCGCTGGGATCCACCCCGAACTCAAAGTCGCTAGCCCCCAGACCCAGCATGGCGCCTCCCTCCCCAGCCAGGATGGGGGAGGAGAGCAGGGCGTCGGCCAGGCTGGGTCCTGGAGGCACGGTCACCAGATGGGAACCTGCTGAACCCTCCTTTCCATTCAAAGTGTTTATGAAGGCAGTCAACTTCTCTGTGTTCATCTCCTGCAGGAGGCAGATATACATACACGCATCATCATCATTTCCCCACAGGGCTTGATATTGCAACCATTTTGCAAATGTTGACCATTAACTAGCATGCAATATAAATCTTTAACATAAAGATCGTTACACAAATGATCCAAACTTTTTAAAGTTGGGAGCACCAGTGCCAAGTGCCAAGTAAAAAAAGTTAATTTCAAGCCCTGCCCCATAACAGTCTCTCTACCTGCCCCATAACAGTCTCTCTACCTGCCCCATAACAGTCTCTCTCTCGGACAACAACATAGCTGTGGAAGCCGAAAACCACGTACCTCTTCACCAAAGTTAATAATGTCCACGCTCACTTTTTCCTTCTTCAGACGCTTTGCCATTTTGACCAGCTGAGGAAAATCAGGTTTTTAAACTTACACCCCATGACACTGTATGCAGACAGACACAGCTACTGTATGCAGACAGACACATCTACTGTATGCAGACAGACACAGCTACTGTATGCAGACAGACACATCTACTGTATACAGACAGACACATCTACTGTATGCAGACACAGCTACTGTATGCAGACAGACACATCTGCTGTATACAGACACATCTACTGTATGCAGACAGACACATCTGCTGTATACAGACACATCTACTGTATGCAGACAGACACATGTGCTGTATACAGACACATCTACTGTATGCAGCCAGACACATCTGCTGTATGCAGACACATCTACTGTATGCAGACAGACACATCTGCTGTATACAGACACATCTACTGTATGCAGACAGACACATCTGCTGTATGCAGACACATCTACTGTATGCAGACACATCTACTGTATACAGACACATCTACTGTATGCAGACACATCTACTGTATGCAGACACATCTGCTGTATGCAGACACATCTACTGTATGCAGACACATCTACTGTATGCAGACACAGACACCAGAATGAGAACTCACATCTTTCTCGTTGTCCTCGACTGGGCTGCCCACAAAAGCGATGATGCGCATCTTGTGGTTTTTCCCCTGCCTGTGCTTCAGAGCCAGCTAGAGGGATCGGAGAGACCAGGAGAGGTGATTGAAGAGCCAGAATACGATGTTATAGCTGCTAGATGCGATGGTGCAGCAGTTGGTAGAACACTCACATGTGCTACTCTGATGCCAGTGCAGAAGCTGATGTTGCCGCGGGGCTGAACAGCGTGTAGTTTGGACAGGATCCTGCCTGTATCCGGGGTCAGCGTGGTCAGCACCTCACAGTTACTGCATAGAAAACACATCTTGTTGGTGAAACTGTATTTGTTAGCAATCAGTGAAATGTCCCATACACTCATACACACAAAATCCTGTTACCATGCCCACTATTCTGTTACCATGCACACGGTTCTGTTACCAGGCACACGGTTCACTTACTTGGCCATGGTGATGAGGCCCACATTGTTCTCGGGGTTACTGCGGGTCTTGGAGTGACACACAATGTTGACAGCATCCTGCTGGGCCTGCAGTCTCGTGGGTAAAAAGTCTCCATTGCGCATGTACTCACTGTTGTCCACACTAGTTGAACGTATAGGAGTTCACATGATCAGGCCAACAGTTTCGTAAGGTTATTATTATTAACTGGAGTGATTTCATTTGCAGGTCAGCGAATGGGCTAACGGAGCGATATTAATTAAATGTTCAAACTATAGACTATTGAATATATGTGTAACTCATACACATAACAGGCTGTTCCATGTGATTGAGGCCTTAAATGTACATGTGTTTTTAGCCATAAGAATAGCTAGTCAGCTGTCACTACCCAGCTAGCTAATGACCAGTTGTCATTGTTATGTTTAGCTAGCAAGGTAGCTAACACAGCTAGCACCAGAATCAATTTACCGATTTACAGATCCACTAGGTAGCTACTCATCCAAACACAAACAAAACAGGACGGTACATAGTTACTCTGTTGCTTTGGGTATCATCCCTATCCTATTAACTAAAAACAAGGTTAAATTATTGTCTAAACCACGCTAGAGCTAGCTATTTTACTAGACTACTGTGCAGTGACTCAGGAAAATAACTGGTTAGCTGGCTAGCTAGCTCGCTGATATCCCGGTAATTTATGGTTAACGCTCACTGCTTGCAAATACATGTAAACATATCAAACACCTAAATATACAGTTTTATTTTACTTAAAAATAAAGAAAATCTGATTAATATTAGATGTCTGATAACCTTACCAGACCATAGTACTTTCGAGCACCATCTTGGAATCTTTCTGTAACTTCTACGTCACCGGAAGTGGTTGATGGGAAATGATGTTCTTTGAAGCGGATGAAAAAAACAGTTCTGATCTAGGACCAGTTATTCTTTGACATAAACAGACATGGACCCCCTCCTAGATTAGCGGCCCTGCTGGGAAGCAAGATGCGTTTGGGTCCTGCACTAGACCAGACAGCTGTGTCGCAACTCGAGATTGCTAGAGAAACCCCTTATTTGTCAGCGACCTGATTTCTGCATACTGGGAGCAAGTGGTTAGCTGTGGACGTCTTTTCCCTATGATGTGTAGGCTACATAGCAATACAATAATATAGGCTACGAAATAAAAATGCTTGTATATAAAAGGCTCTTGGATCTAGTTACAGTCTCGATCCGTGTACTTCCGTCCGTGTAGTTTTGTCGATCCAGTTTTTTCTAGGAGCAGTCTGCTTCCAGGTGTTGGGACACGCGCCGCTCACCTGGGAGGTAAGATGAGCAGCAATGACGTGACGTAACGCTGGCTCAAACATTGACAATACTCAACATCTAGAAAATATGTTTAATCCTTTAAAATCAGGGAGACAATATGAAAAACATCACTACCACATAACTGAAACATGGCATAATGAACAGGCAGCACGGACAGCATGAGAAGGCATTTCTGTGACTCCTATGTACATATAAACATTTTATACACACAGTAGAAATATAGTAATTGAAGCATAGACGGCAACCAGAAACTCTTGAGACCTTGTGAAACATTCATGTAGAAAAGCATGGGACAATATATTCCCAAAATCAGTATGGAGAGTATATCATTTATCACAATAAAACCATTATATAAAAGTGAATTGTCAAATAATCCCATCCCCTATGCAAATCACACTATTAAGATGCAGACATTGTTTTGTCAGAATACATTATTATACTTACAATCGTCTACGGTACATACATCTTACAAATAATTTCAGCCTACATCAAGGTCATAATAGTCATAATAAATACATTTCTTGAAACTGACAGATGGCAGACTTGATCATATTGCATTTGTGTTCAAGTTGTGTAGTGTCTCTTGTGTGTGCCTGCCTCGGGCACTACAGGATCATGTGTCTCTTGTGTGTGCCTGCCTCGGGCACTACAGGATCATGTGTCACTTGTGCAGTGGTCGTTTTCTAACATGAACATATGTTAAAATTTTTCACAAAAAAAAAAAGTTGTTCTGAGGCTGTCCAAAATAGAAACAGCCAGTTTCCACTGACTGGAACCCTGTTGTCACACTAAGGCTTTACAGTATTGTTTTGTCTTTCATCACAACGAGGGGATTAAATAGTGTTGGAGTGTTGTCTTTGGTGACAGTAAGACTTCCGACTGAACTGAGGACCTGTGCCCAGGTGTGCCCAGGTGTGCCCAGGTGTGCCCAGGTGTGCCCAGCTGTGCCCAGCTGTGCCCAGCTGTGCCCAGCTGTGCCCAGCTGTGCCCAGCTGTGGCCAGCTGTGGCCAGCTGTGGCCAGCTGTGGCCAGCTGTGGCCAGCTGTGGCCAGCTGTGGCCAGCTGTGGCCAGCTGTGGCCAGCTGTGGCCAGCTGTGGCCAGCTGTGGCCAGCTGTGGCCAACAGGCAAGGCCATGGAGGAGGTAACCAGTAGTACTGTACCTTTGCCACCTCTGGTATTTGGATGCATCATCAACATCATCATTGTCATGGGAGACAGGGAAAGTAGTAAACATAAACTTTTAATTCTTTAAGACCATAAAGTAGATTAATTTCAATACTTTTGTACCACCCCTCACACCCACACACTATTGTCTGCCCTCATGCAGAAAAGACTGAGAAGAGATCTGGTTCAAATCTTCAAAGCAGAAAAAAAAATATCCGTCTTAAATACAGGTCTGCCCTGAAGGGTGCCCGTGTCCAGCCAGTCCATGCACAAGCATTCTGATTGCTTTCCATGTTGTGTTTACTGTTAATCCCACTGGATCATGCATGTTCACCTCCCCCGGTGAGCTTGCAGGCATGGCTGTGTTCAGATGTATTCTTTGGAACCATGTCTCTGGCTTGTGAAATGCAAAACACTTTCTTAACTTCCATATGTCTCCATTTGCTCCCCAACCCCTCTGGTGTGAAGACCACATGAGCTCAGAACTCAGCTGTAACACCTTAGCACGTGCAGAGGGAGGGCTAGTCTCTTCACGTCTCTTAAGTCTCATGGAAAATAATCCTACTGTTTAGTGTACACGAGTATGATGTGCAAAGAAAGAAAAAAAAAAGAATGGGAAAAACAGTTATCCATAAAAATAAAAAGGACTACATCCCAATTCCTGGGGTTCATATGTAATGCAGTATGGTGCAGCTGGTTCAGTTTGTCTGACAGCACAAGGAGGACCAAGTCATTTCCGTAACCAGCAGAAATTACTATTTTGTGCATTTATGGAAAATGGAACATGGCTGGGTATCAAGGTACTCAGTACCTTGGGAACACTTGTGGGACAACTTTAAACATATATAAAAGGACGCATTCACCAAACTGAATGTGATGGCGTGTCTACAAAGCTGAGAGAAATGTGTGCACAATACTCCCACCGTTTCCAACCACAACAGTCAATTGGTCCATTTGTTTGGAAAGATATGATTGGCAGTGAAGTGTAAATTTAAATAATGTACGAAAAATGACTATAGATAGAATTACAATAGGGCCGTGTTTGGTCACGGACTGACTGCAGGATAAGTTACACAGACGTCTAAAAGATGATCGCTGTCTTTCTGTTCACTGATCTTCAGGTTAGCCTCTCTGCAAAGCCTAAGCACATGGGCCTCTCCTCTGCACCACCAGCCTGGCACATGGGCCTCTCCTCTGCACCACCAGCCTGGCACATGGGCCTCTCCTCTGCACCACCAGCCTGGCACATGGGCTTCTCCTCTGCACCACCAGCCTGGCACATGGGCTTCTCCTCTGCACCACCAGCCTGGCACATGGGCTTCTCCTCTGCACCACCAGCCTGGCACATGGGCCTCTCCTCTGCACCACCAGCCTGGCACATGGGCTTCTCCTCTGCACCACCAGCCTGGCACATGGGCTTCTCCTCTGCACCACCAGCCTGGCACATGGGCTTCTCCTCTGCACCACCAGCCTGGCACATGGGCTTCTCCTCTGCACCACCAGCCTGGCACATGGGCTTCTCCTCTGCACCACCAGCCTGGCACATGGGCTTCTCCTCTGCACCACCAGCCTGGCACATGGGCCTCTCCTCTGCACCACCAGCCTGGCACATGGGCTCCTCCTCTGCACCACCTGGCATGTATAACACCAGCCCTTACCAGCACCATATTCATCTGGTTGTGTGTCAAACTTCTGTCCAAGCCTTGCTGGACACTTCCTTGGACAGGTGCGTGTGGGTTGGTCCCAGCAAGGCTCTAACAGAAGTCCCACCAAAAAGAGGTATGCCAAACTATCTGTACTAGTGTGGACCTGTTTGATTCCCAAAACATTCTGATTCAACATTCAGTCTTTCATAGCAAAGATCTACGCCAGTTATCTAGAAATGCATATATGATTGGAAAACCTTTGCAATTGTAACATTTAGCAATGATAGTATAGTGTGGTCATAACAGATTCATAAAACACTTGAGAACAGTCCTCTCATATCTCCTGTTGGACCTGAGGAGCCCCTGAAGACATGGATGCCAGTCCTGGAAACATTAGGGCTCTGAGTCATGCGCGGCTGAACCCTAACCCTAACACTTAGGGCTCTGAGTCATGCGCGGCTGAACCCTAACCCTCACGCTGTGCACAGCCACGGCAACAACCACTCAGGCAAGAAGAGGCTTGAGTCTGAAACAAGGGAGAGTTCCACCTCCACACCTCTTGGATCCTCCTCTCCTTCTCTCCCTCCCCTCCCTCCCTCCCTCTTAAAGAAGCCTGTGGAAACTCAAACAATGGCGGTTGTGGACAATGCAAGCGGGCTCAGCGACTTCTAAAATGTAGTTGGTTTTCTAGCAGCACACACTGTCCCCCTCCGCACCCCCCCATCCCCATCCCTCCCCCTCCCCTCCCCTCCCACCCTCTCCCCTCCCTCCCGCACCCCCCCCTCCCCCTCCCTTCCCCTCCCTCCCCTCCCGCACCCCTCTCCCCTCCCTTCCCCTCCCTCCCGCACCCCTCTCCCTCCCTCCCCTCCCGCACCCCTCCCTTCCCCTCCCTCCCTCTCCCCTCCCCCCTCCCACACCCCCCCTCCCCTCCCGCCCCCCCCTCCCCTCCCCTCCCCTCCCGCCCCTCCTCTCCCCTCCCGCACCCCTCTCCCCTCCCCTCCGGTGAGCTAGCACACCAGACTCTTCCACAGCAGAGGATGAAGGAGACCTTAGATGAAGGAAGTGAGGAAGGGTCCTCTTAGTTGATGTGTCCTTTTCTCTCCCTTCCAGATCCCTCCCTTCTTCAGACGACTCTCAGCTGTTACTGTGGAAGAGAGCCAGAGAGCAGTACATCAGCCCAGACCGGGTGAGATCACCAGACACTGCAGCCTCTGACATGAAGCCAGCAGGCTGCTCAGGTGACTGGGTGTCCCTGAGGGAGGGAGCAGACTTACGAAACAGATGTTAGTCTCGGGGATGATGTCTGACAGTGAGACTGCATCCTCGTTCCCCGACTGCTCGCCTGACTCCTCGGCCCCCATGCTGACACGAGGAGGGAGAGAGAGAGAGAGAGAGGGAGAGGGAGAGGCTTAGTGTAAATGCAGACTGTTATTTTGTGCGTGAAGGCGCTGGAGAGAGTGGAGTTGTCCCTCCTACCTCTGGGGGGCGCCGTGGTCTAGGTCTGTGCTTGCTGCTTTGTGCACCTCCACTCCAACTGACCTACACAGACACAGGAAGAGGAAGATTGTGTTGGGGAAGAAGGGTTGGAGGAGGTGAAGAGGGACAGGTTGTGTAAAAGAGGGGTGGATGATGAAGGGAAGTGTCACCGTAGCGGAGGGGAGGATGAGGTGAGTCCTGTGCTGCCCAGCGAGGACATGGAGAGGTTGGCCTCGCCGTCACCTGCCCCCCCGGCCAGGGGAAGTGTGCTCGGCAGCAGGTCTGGCCTGCCTGACTGCACGCCTGCACACAGGAGAGGAGAGATGAGCTACTGCCCTGTTCTGTATCTATGTCCCTCATCAGGGTACATCTTCAGATCTGACGACAGTGATGATGGAAGCAAACTTGCACTGCAGCATTCCATATGGCCTGTTGTCCAACTAGCTTGTGGCATTTAAACCTCCAACCTCCCTCCCTCCCTCCTCACCACTCTCTACTTCGGTGTCTGTGCGGCTGTAGTGGGAGTGGTAGACTGCGTGGGAGAGGGGGGGGGGGGGCCCTAGGGTGGGGGCTCTTCTCAGGCCCCCCTGGCCCCCCCCACGACTCTTCTTGGAAGGCGAGGGCTTCACTGTGAGAGGAAAGGAGGGGGAGGACAGAACGAAGGAGGGAAGTCAACACAGAAACAGAATCTTTCCGAATTTCAACAGAAGGAATGCTTTGAGAGCCATTACCACCGACGTGAACAGCATGACTCACACACACACACGCTCACACACACACACACACACACGCACGCAGTCTTACATTGCATCTTCTTGAACACGGTGTTGCACATGAACTGCTGGAAGCGCTCAGCGTAGAAACCTGGTCTGTGCACAGACACCGTGTCCTGGAGAGAGGAGGGAACGAGAGGTCAGGGGTCGGCTGGTGGTCGACAACACCTGGATCGAGGACACTAACCGGGGGGGTCACATGTATTTTCTGGTGAGTCATTTCCACACTGTTGCTGCCTTTAGAGGGGAATCTTACCCCATCGTGAACCAGTGCCTTCCACGAATGCTCCAACTTTTTGACAAATCTGAAAAAAAGAAAAAAAAATCTAATCGCACGGGGTTCCCATCTGAGGCTGGTGAGGGCTAACCCTAACCCTGTACAGACGCTCACACCCTAACTTAACCCTAACTCCACCTAACCCTAACCCCACCTAACCCTAACCCCACCCAACCCTAACCCCACCCAACCCTAACCCCACCCAACCCTAACCCCACCCAACCCTAACCCCACCTAACCCAACCCTAACCCCACCTAACCCCACCTAACCCTAACCCCACCCAACCCTAACCCCACCCAACCCTAACCCCACCCAACCCTAACCCCACCTAACCCTAACCCCACCTAACCCTAACCCCACCCAACCCTAACCCCACCCAACCCTAACCCCACCCAACCCTAACCCCACCCAACCCTAACCCCACCTAACCCTAACCCCACCTAACCCCACCCAACCCTAACCCCACCCAACCCTAACCCCACCCAACCCTAACCCCACCTAACCCTAACCCCACCTAACCCCACCCAACCCTAACCCCACCTGTAGGACTGCAGGATGTCGATGATGCCAATGTAGACCAACATCCTCTCTCCTTTACTGTTGCGTGCTGGGATCCCCCCCATGCTGAAAGTACAGACACACAAACGTCAGCGTGCTGCTCCAGCACCAGAGAACATCTGTTTCCAGGTCACCAGGTGTGACTCACTGATCCTCAGAGTCCAGGACCCCCTTCCCCCGGGCCTCTCCCTGGATGGACTCCATGGCGGTGCAGTAGAGGCTCTTCTGAGCCTGGGGCCGGCGCTGGTCGGGGGTGACAGCCCCCTCAGACCCCCCGCTGTCCCCTGCCTGAGCCCCCGCACGCTCCCGCTCACGGCTGGCCTGATCCAGGTTATGGATGCCCACCAGCAAGCTGTAGTCCATGATTTTGAAACTCTGGAGGAGCTGGGCACACACACACACACACACAAGTCAACACACCAGGAGACTGCAACACCACAGATCTGCTCCCGCCTTTCCCCAATTCTATCTTCTTCCTGTCCATACATGCCCGCCCTCCCTCCCTCCCTCACCAGGCAGTCTCTCTGGATGGTCTTGCTGAGAGCGTTGTAGTTGTCTGGCTCCATCAGCAGACCGTCAGGCAGGTCCTGAATGAAGTCCAGGTCCTTGTGCGTGGGCACGGTCTTCTCTCTCTCCTTAGGGGAAGCGCGTCTCTTGTATGTGGAGCCCTTCAGGTCGTACTTGAGGTGCATGGGGACAGCGCAGGGCAGCAGGTTGTTCATCACCACGATACGGATGTTCTTGCCCCCAGCCTGGACACAGTACAGGCCGTAGAACTTGGGCAGCAGAGTGCGCTTGTTTTGGTTTAGGTTCTGGGCAGGGGGGTGGGAGAGGGAAACAGTGAGGACCAATGTGCCCTTGCCCAAACTTACAGTATGAGTAAAGTACCCCTCCCACCCTCACCATAAAGTACCCCCTCCCACCCTCACCATAAAGTACCCCTCCCACCCTCACCATAAAGTACCCCTCCCACTCTCACCATAAAGTACCCCTCCCACTCTCACCATAAAGTACCCCTCCCACCCTCACCATAAAGTACCCCTCCCACCCTCACCATAAAGTACCCCTCCCACCCTCACCATAAAGTACCCCTCCCACCCTCACCATAAAGTACCCCTCCCACCCTCACCATAAAGTACCCCTCCCACCCTCACCATAAAGTACCCCTCCCACCCTCACCATAAAGTACCCCTCCCACCCTCACCATAAAGTACCCCTCCCACCCTCACCATAAAGTACCCCTCCCACCCTCACCATAAAGTACCCCTCCCACCCTCACCATAAAGTACCCCTCCCACCCTCACCATAAAGTACCCCTCCCACTCTCACCATAAAGTACCCCTCCCACCCTCACCATAAAGTACCCCTCCCACCCTCACCATAAAGTACCCCTCCCACCCTCACCATAAAGTACCCCTCCCACCCTCACCATAAAGTACCCCTCCCACCCTCACCATAAAGTACCCCTCCCACCCTCACCATAAAGTACCCCTCCCACCCTCACCATAAAGTACCCCTCCCACCCTCACCATAAAGTACCCCTCCCACCCTCACCATAAAGTACCCCTCCCACCCTCACCATAAAGTACCCCTCCCACTCTCACCATAAAGTACCCCTCCCACCCTCACCATAAAGTACCCCTCCCACCCTCACCATAAAGTACCCCTCCCACCCTCACCATAAAGTACCCCTCCCACCCTCACCATAAAGTACCCCTCCCACCCTCACCATAAAGTACCCCTCCCACCCTCACCATAAAGTACCCCTCCCACCCTCACCATAAAGTACCCCTCCCACCCTCACCATAAAGTACCCCTCCCACCCTCACCATAAAGTACCCCTCCCACCCTCACCATAAAGTACCCCTCCCACCCTCACCATAAAGTACCCCTCCCACCCTCACCATAAAGTACCCCTCCCACTCTCACCATAAAGTACCCCTCCCACCCTCACCATAAAGTACCCCTCCCACCCTCACCATAAAGTACCCCTCCCACTCTCACCATAAAGTACCCCTCCCACCCTCACCATAAAGTACCCCTCCCACCCTCACCATAAAGTACCCCTCCCACCCTCACCATAAAGTACCCCTCCCACCCTCACCATAAAGTACCCCTCCCACCCTCACCATAAAGTACCCCTCCCACCCTCACCATAAAGTACCCCTCCCACCCTCACCATAAAGTACCCCTCCCACCCTCACCATAAAGTACCCCTCCCACCCTCACCATAAAGTACCCCTCCCACCCTCACCATAAAGTACCCCTCCCACCCTCACCATAAAGTACCCCTCCCACCCTCACCATAAAGTACCCCTCCCACCCTCACCATAAAGTACCCCTCCCACCCTCACCATAAAGTACCCCTCCCACCCTCACCATAAAGTACCCCTCCCACCCTCACCATAAAGTACCCCTCCCACCCTCACCATAAAGTACCCCTCCCACCCTCACCATAAAGTACCCCTCCCACCCTCACCATAAAGTACCCCTCCCACCCTCACCATAAAGTACCCCTCCCACCCTCACCATAAAGTACCCCTCCCACCCTCACCATAAAGTACCCCTCCCACCCTCACCATAAAGTACCCCTCCCACCCTCACCATAAAGTACCCCTCCCACCCTCACCATAAAGTACCCCTCCCACCCTCACCATAAAGTACCCCTCCCACTCTCACCATAAAGTACCCCTCCCACCCTCACCATAAAGTACCCCTCCCACTCTCACCATAAAGTACCCCTCCCACCCTCACCATAAAGTACCCCTCCCACCCTCACCATAAAGTACCCCTCCCACCCTCACCATAAAGTACCCCTCCCACCCTCACCATAAAGTACCCCTCCCACCCTCACCATAAAGTACCCCTCCCACCCTCACCATAAAGTACCCCTCCCACCCTCACCATAAAGTACCCCTCCCACCCTCACCATAAAGTACCCCTCCCACCCTCACCATAAAGTACCCCTCCCACCCTCACCATAAAGTACCCCTCCCACCCTCACCATAAAGTACCCCTCCCACCCTCACCATAAAGTACCCCTCCCACCCTCACCATAAAGTACCCCTCCCACCCTCACCATAAAGTACCCCTCCCACCCTCACCATAAAGTACCCCTCCCACCCTCACCATAAAGTACCCCTCCCACCCTCACCATAAAGTACCCCTCCCACCCTCACCATAAAGTACCCCTCCCACTCTCACCATAAAGTACCCCTCCCACTCTCACCATAAAGTACCCCTCCCACCCTCACCATAAAGTACCCCTCCCACCCTCACCATAAAGTACCCCTCCCACTCTCACCATAAAGTACCCCTCCCACCCTCACCATAAAGTACCCCTCCCACCCTCACCATAAAGTACCCCTCCCACCCTCACCATAAAGTACCCCTCCCACCCTCACCATAAAGTACCCCTCCCACCCTCACCATAAAGTACCCCTCCCACCCTCACCATAAAGTACCCCTCCCACCCTCACCATAAAGTACCCCTCCCACCCTCACCATAAAGTACCCCTCCCACCCTCACCATAAAGTACCCCTCCCACCCTCACCATAAAGTACCCCTCCCACCCTCACCATAAAGTACCCCTCCCACCCTCACCATAAAGTACCCCTCCCACCCTCACCATAAAGTACCCCTCCCACCCTCACCATAAAGTACCCCTCCCACCCTCACCATAAAGTACCCCTCCCACCCTCACCATAAAGTACCCCTCCCACCCTCACCATAAAGTACCCCTCCCACCCTCACCATAAAGTACCCCTCCCACTCTCACCATAAAGTACCCCTCCCACTCTCACCATAAAGTACCCCTCCCACTCTCACCATAAAGTACCCCTCCCACCCTCACCATAAAGTACCCCTCCCACCCTCACCATAAAGTACCCCTCCCACCCTCACCATAAAGTACCCCTCCCACCCTCACCATAAAGTACCCCTCCCACCCTCACCATAAAGTATCCAGGAAGCAGTTTCTGGAGAAACTCCGCCTCTTTGTGCTGGACAGTCTTAATGATGAACTCGTCGTCGCTGGAGACGTAGAACAGAGAGCCACTCGCTCCAGAGTTGGACAGTTCGATCAGCGACTCGTTACACAGGGAGTACTGCAGGAGAGGAGTTAGCTTTAGCCTCCAGATCATTCAGAACGCATGTGTTAGCATTAGTATGAGACCTATACCAGTGTGACTAGGATGGGCATCCCTTCCCAGGGGATGGGCCGTGTCACTGACCAGGTAGTCGTCTGGTCGGATGCCGAAGAGCTCTCGGAAGTAGCGGAAGGCGATCGGAGCGTAGGTCTTAAAGCGAAAGTCACTGTAGTGATGAGCAGGGGTCAAATTACTGCCCTCACTGAGAGAGAGATAGAGATAGAGATAGAGATAGAGATAGAGATAGAGAGAGAGAGAGAGAGAGAGAGAGAGGGCGAGAGAGAGAGGGCGAGAGAGAGAGAGAAGAGGGGAAAAGAGGCAGGGAGGGTGAAAGTTATATGAGGAAGAGAAAAGAAAGTTAATAAAAACACATTAAAACCCATGGTTAAAGACTCCCATGGTTAAAGACTCCCATGGTTAAAGACTCCCATGGTTAAAGACTCCCATGGTTAAAGACTCCCATGGTTAAAGACTCCCATGGTTAAAGACTCCCATGGTTAAAGACTCCCATGGTTAAAGACTCCCATGGTTAAAGACTCCCATGGTTAAAGACTCCCATGGTTAAAGACTCCCATGGTTAAAGACTCCCATGGTTAAAGACTCCCATGCCAGGATCCCGTACCTGGGAAAGAAGATGCTTTCCACCACCACAAAGTCCTGCATGAGAACATCCCTCTCCGCCTTCTGGCTCAGGCTGCCCACGGTGTGAGTGATGCCCAGCTGGATGGCCCCCTTCAGCGCAGAGGATGTGGTCTGGAGGGGGGAACAGAGCACTCATCAGGGGAGGGAGAGGGGGAGGGAGGGAGGGAGGGAGGGAGGGAGGGAAGGAAGGAAGGGAGGGAGGGAGGGACGGAGGGAAGGAGGGAGGGAGGGAGGGAGGGAGGGAGGGAAGGAGGGAGGGAGGGAGGGAGGGAGGGAAGGAGGGAGGGAGGGAGGGAGGGAGGGAGGGAGGGAAGGAAGGAAGGAAGGAAGGAAGGAAGGAAGGAAGGAGGGAGGGAGGGACGGAGGGAAGGAGGGAGGGAGGGAGGGAGGGAGGGAGGGAGGGAGGGAGGGAGGGAAGGAAGGAGGGAGGGAGGGAGGGAGGGAAAGAGGGAAGGAGGGAGGAAGGTTACTAACCTTCTTGTAGGTGGTTTCTCCTGTGGTGGTCTCCACTCCGCGGTGTCCGATGGTCTTCTTCATGCTCTGAGCTGTTCCTGAGGAGCCTGGCATCTGACCGCGGGACAAACAACAACATTAATACTCAAATAAGATCAACTACAAAAGTTTGTCTACAGCGACAGTGTGTCTATAAGGTGCACACTGACTCTACTGACTCTACCAGTCTCCACTGTCAAACCGGTTTCTGTTTCAGCTGGGTTTGGCTTTGGTAAATATCAGATGAATCTCACACAGAAACCTAACCTTGCAGTTCTCACTCCTACATGCCAGCTGACTGACAACATTTATCTTCACCTGGATCTCATTGCACATTTGTGGAGTTGACAATGTTTAGTAAATATGTACCAGTCTGATTAAACTGTCATATTGAACATGTTTTAGATACACTGGTGTATCTTACCTCTGGAGAGGCTATTTTCCGAGTCCCACTGGAGCCTGTGAGAGAGAACATGACATCACCAGAGAGGAGAGGAAATGTGCAGAGATGAACAGGCCTGCATTCTCTCAGTGCAGCCATGCTCAATACATTAAGAAGCTGACACAGGCTGGCTCTCATTGATTCCTGTCCCAAACACATTCACCCATAACACATCCATTGTGAATGTAGGCTAGTGAAATTTGACATTGGTCTCGCTCGCCTCGTCTTAACAATAACTCTGTTAGTTAGGCCTAATTAGCTGTACTATTTGCAGCCCCACGCCTTCTCCCTGCTAGATATGACACAGATGCTGTGCCTGGAAGCAGCCAACCACAGTGCCTGCTGCAGCTGTTCCCAATCCCACCGCTGCTCTGCTCCAACTGGAAGTGCAGTTCCCATGAGCACACTGCTCCAGATATACCTACTGCCTCTTCAGCCGTGCCTCCTATCAAGAGAAGGCACCTGCTATGAAGCTAGCACGGATGGAATGGTACACTGACATGGTCTCTCATGAGATATTAGTCTCTGTTCTGCTCCTAGCGGAACATCAGACACGTTAGGTAGTGTGTTCCAGCTGAGTGTTGCAGACCACCTAACTGACGGGGCCTGGAGCAGCATGGAGGGTTTCTGCTTAGATCACTTTGTTTAAGAAAAGATGGGAGCCTTTCCTCTCATGACGTCAACATGTCTGTGGAACAAATACTTCTTCATGTCAGTCAGTGTCTGGAACTTTGCCCTTTCCCATCGTCATGACGCTGACGTTCCATCAGAACATGGTCAGTGTCCTCACAGACAGAAAGTCACATGGTCAGTGTCCTCACAGACAGACAGCCACATGGCCAATGTCCTCACAGACAGACAGCCACATGGCCAATGTCCTCACAGACAGACAGTCACATGGCCAGTGACCTCACAGACAGACAGCCACATGGCCAGTGACCTCACAGACAGACAGCCACATGGCCAATGTCCTCACAGACAGACAGCCACATGGCCAATGTCCTCACAGACAGACAGTCACATGGCCAGTGACCTCACAGACAGACAGCCACATGGCCAGTGACCTCACAGACAGACAGTCACATGGTCAGTGTCCTCACAGACAGACAGCCACATGGTCAGTGACCTCACAGACAGACAGCCACATGGCCAGTGACCTCACAGACAGACAGTCACATGGTCAGTGACCTCACAGACAGACAGCCTAACAAAAACACTCTGCTCAGCCAGGGGCTCTGGTGCGTAACCAATAGCAACATCTATTTTAGAGCTGCAGTTTCTGCTGCAATATGACTATTGGCAACAACATGGCTGGGATGTGGGAGAGGAGCTGGGAAAAGTTACATTTGGGGCAGACAGGAAAGAGGAGACAGGGAGAGGTAGACTGGAGCAGAGATGGTGGGAAGAATTCACAAAGTCAGCACTATGTAGGACTAGACCATGTTGTAGACTATTCCTGGAATGTTTGGAGGCAAAGACATGTAAACAATCAAGATAATAGGCTAACTGGAGTACAATTCAAAAATTATTAGTTTAGCATGAGAAAGCAACTGAAATTCATGGCATCAAGGCCCATTGCAGCTGTTGTATTAGAGGTGAACAGACAGAGAGGACCAGTCACACACAGGGCCTATGAAGGCCTGCTCGACAGAGAGGACCAGTCACACACAGGGCCTATGAAGGCCTGCTCGACAGAGAGAGAGGACCAGTCACACACAGGGCCTATGAAGGCCTGCTCGACAGAGAGGACCAGTCACACACAGGGCCTATGAAGGCCTGCTCGACAGACAGAGAGGACCAGTCACACACAGGGCCTATGAAGGCCCGCTCGACAGAGAGAGAGGACCAGTCACACACAGGGCCTATGAAGGCCTGCTCGACAGAGAGGACCAGTCACACACAGGGCCTATGAAGGCCTGCTCGACAGAGAGAGAGGACCAGTCACACACAGGGCCTATGAAGGCCTGCTCGACAGAGAGAGGAACAGTCACACACAGGGCCTATGAAGGCCTGCTCGACAGACAGAGAGGACCAGTCACACTCATGCAGAAACACAGCAACACCATGCTGGTACCTCTCTGCAAGGCTCTCCTCCAGAACTGAGTCCTAATGTCTGTGGAGTAAGACACTGTTAGCTGTTAGGGGTGTACTACAAAAGATCAAATCAACACATTCTTACTATATCCATCACTCTTCACTTCCAGACCAGCACACCTCCTCAGCAGAAGTCCCACCCTGTACTGGGAGTACTAAGCACTTCTCAGCCTGTCCACACCTCCCTCGCTGCCCTGTCATGCATCATGGATTTGAGATACAATTTAGCAAACTAGTGTCATATTATCAAAAGAGACCACTGTGGATCTTCATGTATTCGCTGTGTTAGTTATCGTTGACTGGACACCAAGAGCTGCATCCGTGTCAGTAATCTGCCAGAGCAGAGCTATTCTCATTACATGACTCAAACTGGCTACTAACAGCAACTGTCGGATACACAGTTCTGGTTATTGGCCATTAAAGGATGAAACTAAATATTGACTCCAGGAAAGTATGTGGTTAAGGAGCACCTCTAGCCGAGGAGGATGTGGTTTGGGTAACAACTACAGAAAATTCCTGCAAAGTATATGATTTAATTAGTATTTGTGACATACTTGATGGCCAAGAGTATATAACCCTTCTCCTGGGGGAAGATCCCAAGGGAACAGCATTATCTTTCAGACTTCCTAGTATAAGCCTAATTGATAGGATTCACATGACAGCCCGTGGTCAAGTGTTAAGCCGCATCACGGAAATATTCTCAAGTCAACAACATTGTGATGGCAACAACAGCTCCAAAACAAAAGCAACTGTGACAGGAGGCTTTAAATTGGTCTTCAGCGTCACCAGATAGCCTAAATACAAGTAGCTTGTTAGTTTGTGTATTTCTTTGTTGCGCAAACAATGTTGATCTCTAAATAGATCTACGTGGTTAAATATCCATGGGCTGCTACCTCTCCGGGGTTGAGTTACTCGACAGTAAATTAATTGACAGCGAGCCAGCAAGATACTGTACTTCAACCTTCCCCTACCCTCGACTTATCAACACAGCTGACTGTCTGGGTTCAGCTCTAAGTTAATTAAATAAAGGGGTTTGAACTTGCCCCCTACCGAACAATAGTCGGAATCTGTAAGTGTTCAAGGGTCGCTGTCATTATTAAAGTCTGAGAGTTGCAGACGCGGTGGTCATACAGGCATGACAGAAGACGGACATCCCATTCAGTCAGATCCTAAAGATAGGTGGAAGCTATCGAAGATACACACTATAATAGTACATTTTAGTCATTTAGCAGACGCTCTTATCCAGAGCGAGTAATAGTAATCAGCAACTTGTTGCTGGTAACAGACTGTCAAGCCTCCAGCCCTAACTATATTACGGATACAATGAATAAGCCCTGCTCGACAGTAACCATTCGTCGAAAATAAACTGGAACTGTTTGCCAGTCAGCTAGCTTTAGTGAGCTAGCCAAAAAGCTAGCTAGCTTCTTGCCTAGCTGTTGTGCCTATCTGGTGGTACGGTGGGAAGAAAAGCAGGCTTGTAGACTAGCTAGCTAACGCGCTAAGCACAACAGAACAGGCTCATCTGGTGTTAAATTAAACATACCTAAGCATTTTCAGCGAAACACAAATACATAAAATGTATTCATTAAATTAAACACGTAATTATATTGAGAAGTGGCTGTGTTCCTCGTTTTAGATGACGAGATAACATATTAGTTTGATACCTGTCGGGGCTGTTGATCCCGGTTCAGCTGCAACGGCGGTGGCCATCTTGGTTTGGATTGATCATCACAACGCAGGGTTGCCAGGAAATGTTCACACTATCCCCCTTTCAATACATTTAAAACCCTCATAAAGTTAACATTAGAGGAACTTTTGTGGCGTTTTAGAAGTATAACTAAGACCCTACGATATGTAACAGGTACAATTAGTGGATAATGGTTACATAAATAACACAAAAAGTAATTGTGAACAATGAAATCCATAACATTATACAAATTAAATGTAAAATCTTATATCAATAAAGACAAGTTACTAACAGCCAGTCCTGAAAGTGTCCTGGGGCAGCACTGCCCCCAGTTACATTATAGATACACAGTTCACCCCAAAATGGAGCTAGTCTGTGATGGTGCAGACGTTCTTATGGCGGTCAAGACACACAAATATGACAATGACAAAGGAAACCATTTGAAAATATAAATTTATTGGAAATGCTGAAGATAATCTTGTTTAAAAGACTAACTGAATTTGCAGCTCCGCCCTATAGAAAACCTATGCAGATTTAAACTAAATTAAAACATGAATGCGTGTACAAAAGAGGTCGTAGGAAGATATAAAAGCATGTGGATTTGTTAAAAGGAATCTATTTAAAACAGTATCTCTCTTAATCCTTCTCATTGTTTAAAATATTTAGCTTCTAACAGTAATACTGGCTTCTTTATAAGTATGTCACTAGAGGGGAAAGACCCCAACTAGACAAGAATAACATGGTGGACTGCATTGGATATTAAGGATGACATCTTACTCCAGCCATGCCTGTCCCCTATTGACCTACTGCCAACTCAAGAGAGTGGACACTTCCTCTTCCTGAGACGTGGGGACCTAGTTGCCTGGGTGACGGCATCCATGATCAGCCCAGAGAAGCAGCTGAAGGGCGGGTCTTGGGACCCAGAGGAGCAGCAGCGGTGAGAGGATGAGGGCTTCGCTGATGAACACAGGCTTTTTGACATGGTTGCAAGCTGGGATTGGAAAAAAAAATGTATGGAAGTTAAACACTATCACAATAAAATGTATACATTTATTCTAGTACATAAACTGTGAATATTTATCATTTAAAAAACGATCCACTCCTGAAAGTTGTCGTTTATCACCACCACCTCCTACCTTGAGGAAACGACTCACCTTCTCCTGCACGCATGTAGTTCTCTGGTTGTCAGGTAGGGTGCAGCATCGATTTACTAGGGTCTGCACAGGAAACCCAACCCTGAACGTGAAGGAGCACAAATCACATGTTTGTGTCTGCTTCGGCTGGGGGGGTTAATTTTTCTTTCAGTAAAATTGATTGATTTCCAAAAGTGAATTTGGAAATCAGATGGCAAATAAAAATGAGAATAGAAACTGCTGCAATTGAGACATCTATAAATCAAAACCACTTCCATATTTCACAGGATAGAAACACTCCCACTTCTCGTCCTCATAAAAAATATTACACACATCGACTTTACAAAGTCCTTACTTCTTCTTGGCGATCTTGTGAGTGTCACAGATGTGTCCGAGGGTGGGTTCCTGCAGGGCAGACTGGGGGGAGTGCAGCTCCCTGCCGTAGCCTGGGTGCGGGGCCCGGCCAGAGAAACAGCCGTATCGAGCGTCTCCCTGAACCATCTCACAACAGGAGAAACCAGAGGACTGGCCCTCTTCCTCACAGAACTTGTCCATTACCTCACGCCACTGAGGGGGAGAGAGGTGATGATGCAAGACCAAAGGAAAGAGGAAGGCCGACGATTTAATCATCGTTTCATCACTATTTATACGAAGCAATCGAGAAATGTGTTTAAAGAATTTGCTGTACCGAGGTTGCTGAGGTCACCCCTTTTAAATGTTTGTCTCACTCATCGTACCTTCCCGTCAGCACAGGGGAGCACATCCTTCTTCCCCTTGCAGCAATGCTTGAACCCTTTTTCCAGGCGATTGACAGCCTTCGATTGGCGGGCCAGCCAACCATAACCTGTGCTTGGGAGGCACCTGGGCAGGTAGAGGGGGCGGAGCTTGCCAAAGCGGCAGACTGACTGGATGTTGTCGGCGGAGGGTCGTCCTGGAGGGAAGTTGATGTCAGCTGCTTGTGTTGTAGCCCGGAGCAGCTCTCTGTCCCTCTTGTCCTTGATGCTGCGGGGGGCCAGCACAGACCTGGACAGAAGATTAAGACAATAGATTAAACACACCTGTAATGGATTAGATAGACACTGAACCTCAGACCATTCTACAGGTAGATATACATATATAACAGGTGCTGCATCTCTCTCTCCTACACATTCCACAGTTTCCTCTCTCTGTGTACCTCTGACAGGTGTTGGGGTCAAAGGTGAACACAGGTTCTGTTTGGAAGAGTGTCTCTACATCCTGGTAGGTGGGGTTTGGGGCATCGCCACGGAAACAGCTGAGACGTTCTTCACCCTTCTTCATGCAGCAGGGGGGCTGTTTTCTCTGGACGATGGAATTCTCCTCACAGTACTGCTTCAGGGTCTTTTCCCACTGAAGGATGCAGGAGACAAACACAGACAGATAAAGGGTAAGGGGAGTCAGATGGCTGGGCGGTGAGGGAGTCGGGCTAGTAATCTGAAGGTTGCCAGTTCAATTCCCAGCCGTGCCAACTGACGTTGTGTCCTTGGGCAAGGCACTTCACCCTACTTGCTTCGGGGGGAATGTCCCTGTACTTACAGTAAGTCGCTCTGGATAAGAGCGTCTGCTAAATGATCGACAAAAAATAAAGAAGGATAAGGATGTCTTCCTGAAGGACCTGTTTGGTTCCTGTCCCACCACAGTTCTTGAGACAGGAACCAAGGTCTGTGTGATTTGTCTGCCTGACAATCTATAAAGATTCATATCTTTATAAAAACCTTGGCTGTTCTTACATTTAACAGTGCAAAACAAAACAGCACCCCAAATATTACATGATACTGTATCGACTGAACTCCAAATTAAAATGAGCTATTAGTGACTGTAACTGACCGCCTGTCTGACACAGCACAGCGTCACATCCTGCTCCTGGGTCTCGTTACCCTGGCAACACTTGTTGTACCACGACTCCATGCGGTTGATGGCGTTTCCTGCTTCTACCAAGTGTCCCAAGCCAGTAGAGGAGAGGGCAGGGTATCTAGGGCGACGATTTCCTAGGAAACAGATGGCCCTGAGGTTGTGGGCCGACGGCTGGGCGGGGGGGAACAGAACGAGCGAACGTGGAAGATGCAACATCGGACGACCTGGAAGGAGACATGAGGACTCAGATTAGACACAGTCAGACAACCGAAACAGGACTGTCAACACTGTAAAACAGAGTGTTTGACAAAACTAGGAGGCCATTACAGGAGACACACAGCGATTTAGTGTTGATGTTGTGGCTCTGACACAAACACACACACCTTGGGGGTTACCGTCGGTTTCTGGGTCCATGGTCATGTTTGTCTGCGGCACAACTCTGGAGGCTTCTTTCTTCTCTGCGTACCTCTGACAGGTGTTGGGGTCAAAGGTGAACCCAGGTTCTGTTTGGAAGAGTGTCTCTACATCCTGGTAGCTGGGGTTTGGGGCATCGCCACGGAAACAGCTGAGACGTTCTTCCCCATTCTTCTTGCAGCAAGGGTAATGGCTCGTCTTGATGGAGAACTCCTCCTCACAGTACTGCTTCAGGTTCTCCTCCCACTGAAGGATGCAGGAGACAAACACAGACAGATAAAGAAGGATAAGGATGTCTTCCTGAAGGACCTGTTTGCTTCCTGTCCCACCACAGTTCTTGAGACAGGAACCAAGGTCTGTGTGATTTGTCTGCCTGACAATCTATAAAGATTCATATCTTTATAGATATGACTGGCAAACAGTTCCAGTTTATTTTCGACGAATGGTTACTGTCGAGCAGGGCTTATTCATTGTATCCGTAATATAGTTAGGGCTGGAGGCTTGACAGTCTGTTACCAGCAACAAGTTGCTGATTACTATTACTCGCTCTGGATAAGAGCGTCTGCTAAATGACTAAAATGTACTATTATAGTGTGTATCTTCGATATCTTTATAGACAATCACTCATAGCTATGAGTGATTGTGTGATAGACGAGATGAGTGATAGACAATCACTCATAGCTATGAGTGATTGTGTGATAGACGAGATGAGTGATAGACAATCACTCATAGCTATGAGTGATTGTAACTGACCGCCTGTTTGACACAGCACAGCTTCGCTTCCTGCTCCTGGGTCTCGTTCCCCTGGCAACACTCGTTGTACCACGACTCTACACGGTTGATGGCGTCCGCTTGCCGATGCAGGTAACCAAAGCCGCTCTGGGGGAGGGAGCTGGGGGGGTACCGCGGACGACGGTTGTCCTGGAAACAGATGGCTTGGAGGTTGTCGACAGACGGCTGGGCTGGAGGGAATGGAATCTGTAGCAAAGGATCGTCGTGTGAAGGAGGCCCGAAAGAGCGAGGCCCGAAAGAGCGAGGCCGCAACGCCTGGCCTCCTGGAAGGAGATAGTGAGATGAGGATTCTGATTAGACAGCAGAACAGAACTATAGTATACTAACAATAATACTAGAAAAGCCATTACCAACATTTTCTACTTTGTGGCCCACTTGTATAGTTAAAATATTTTAACCCCCCCCCAACACATCCGTTCACTTAATTTGAGATTATCACATGTTTAACAACACCGGAGCCACACCGTTAGCTATCACAGCTAAAAAAATGTTGACCGATCAAAGAAGACAAAGTGTCCATCAACTAGAACTGTTTAATTTACCAACAGTATATCAATATAAAACATTTAAAAAATCATATATTTTTTCATTGGTTTGTCAGTCCACCTACATTAACCTCAAGGACCCTGGCCGCGGCTCACAGGTTGGGAATCGCTGTACTAGAGTACTGGACTAGAGTATTATACAAAATCAAGTGGGTATGGGTGACAATGTTGATGTTGTGGCTCAGATACACACATATCCACACCAGCACACACACACACACACACATATCCACACCAGCACACACACACATACCCACACACACACACACACACACACACACAGACACACACCAGCACACACACAGACCCACACCAGCACACACACACACAGACCCACACCAGCACACACAAAGACACACAGACACACACAGACCTTGGGGATTACGGTCAGAATCTAGGTTGGGGGTGACTTCAATCTGTGCCACAACTGCTCTGGATTCTTCTGTGAAAACACAGATAACATGTAGCCTTGCTTACAGTACTGGAGGATCAGCGAGCTGCTGTCTGACTTACTGAAGTGGTATAGCAGCCAAGCGTCCTCCTACCTTTCTCCATGAGCGCTCGGATCAGATCAGGATTAGGAAGGACCTCTCTTTGCAGCATGTCAGGAAACTCTAACAATGACGTTTTATTTGTTAAAGAAAGAGGAAGAAAGAGTGTGAAAACTAAAATGTTTAAAAGTATCTAAACCAGGTCAGCAATGGGACATTGCCAGTAACAGTGTTGTGGTTTAGCATCAGAACAGGATCGATGGGTCTTACCTATGGGTTCCCACATTTCCCACAACTCCGAAGGTCGCTGAAGCATATCAGGGTACTCGAAACTCTCTGAGACACGTGAATGTAAGACTGTTACTGGATGAAGGCAGATTGTAACACAAACGCACTCACATAGAACAAACTTGTTTTGTAACTGTAGCATCAACATCAGCAACATGATGTCACATAGTTAACAGAGCAAAGTCTCAACTCAGAAAGTTTTCAGAACGGACTTTCGAGCAAACAGGACAAAATGTAGGCTTTGGTACAATGCCATAATTTTCTGTGTTATGGGCAAAGGGATACGGTTATATATAACTACATTGCAGACTGCAGATGACGGCCAGAATGGGACAACACAGACGGAAATGCAAGTAAGCCCAGCGTTGAAGACTGATTTAAATAAATGTGCGTACAAGCCATAAAAAGACAAACTTAAAATACATACCTTCAGACTCCGAGCGCACGAAGATCAGCACGAATGCTAACGAGCAGGCAACAGCCCAAGACCAGCCCATCGCGATTGTTTCGAAACGGTGGGACGGTATCCGATGTCTCTCCGCTATCTACTACTTTACTGTTCCACAAAATCCTTCAACAGTACTTCAAAATATAAGCTGACAGCACATGAGCTTTAACTCAAGGTCCCAGTAGCTAGCCTACAATAGGCTGTTTGCGTCCCACTTGACGGACAAGAAATTGGATTGGTTGTATGTTTGTGTGGATTTAGGCAAACTCATTCGGTTTTATACATGTGTTGTGATCTGAGAGATGAGGCGGAGATAGAGGAGAAAAGGAGGGTGGGAAAGGTTTTCCACGTGAGTCATAGATTCCTCTCAAATCTGGGGCAAAATGATTACATGGCAAAACGTTCTCTGTGATGCCAGATCATTATTTTGGATGAATACTTGACACGTTTAGGCACGATTATTTAGTTTAAAAAGATGCAGTCTGTTATGCGCCGTCTATGCGGGCTACATTGGGAACGTAGCGTGTAATATCACGTGCGCTGTCTGGGAGGGTGCGTTGTTCAGGTCGAAGGGTCAAACAGGCTATTTGATAGTAAAACCACAGCCTTCTGTGACTTGCCTCGCTCCGCAGTCGTGCCAGAATCCCTTCTCCTCCCCACTGGCCAGACAGAATCAGTTTCAAACATTCGACCTTATATCTGCGACAGTGTGAATAAATGGTCGTTGTAGATCTAAAGGGCCATATGGCTCGAACTTTATCTAAAGTATTCTAAATACTGCTTCTATAGGATTCTTGTTTATTATGAGGAGCCGTTAAGGAAATAATTCATACTTTCCTTACACAAACAGATATGACACACATACACATTCACATATGAAACGTTCACACACATTCATAATACAAAAAACTCACCTCAACATACCGGTATGTGAAATGCTCGCATCAACACATGTGAAACGCATCAATGATGCAAACTTTTTTTTTCAAAAATATTGTTTCAACCTTTCCCCCCAAAAAATCAACCTTTTTTTTTCTCGAAATTATTTTTTCAACTTTTCAAAACTTGTTTTTCGAAACCTTTATTAGAAAATATAGGCCTGAACCAGGGGCCCGGCCCAGGGGGAGGCCTGGACCGGGGACCCGGCCCAGGGGGAGGCCTGGACCGGGGACCCGGCCCAGGGGGAGGCCTGGACCGGGGACCCGGCCCAGGGCCCTCCTCCCAGGTAAGCAGCTGTCTCTCCCCGACACAGGCCCCCTGACTGGAATCTCTGAGCAACATCTCTGGCTGTAAGCATGTCTTATTTTAGATCTCGTAGTGCAGTTATTAATCATGTCGCTGGGCACATCAGAGTTTGTCACTTCCCAAACAGAGCACTGTGAATAGCTTTCCTCAGAGCAACATCCCCTTCAGATCCATCACAAGAGTCCAGCTGGCTCAGAGAGAGCTTGTAATGACAGAGACAGTTACACATAACACACAAGCACACATTCACACAGTTGGCCCGCTGCAGGAATGTCTGCATTTATCATGGACATGTCAGCTGAATAAGGTAGTGCTGTGTGGACTCCACAAGCTGCAACTTGAACTAGTAACAGTATCCTCAGAGCTCCTTCGTCATGTGATCCCCTCTCCTTGTTGGGTTGTTTGGTACAGTTAGTCACTGATGTCCTTGGTGATATGTGTTTTCTACTGCATACAAAAATACAATCTTTTTCAGATTTGTTGTATCAGCAGTTTATTTTAAGCAATCTTTTCAAGAATCAACACATTAGACTTATACCACAGACAAACCAGAAATATAGAACTGCAACAAGCAGAGTTTCAACAACAAACAAATCCCTTGTTAATACTGATGAGACCTTCACACAACCTTATCAAATCTTCAGTCATAAACACCTTTAGTCATAAACCACAAGAAAGACAAGCCAACAGATTAAAGGGAATCTTGAGCAAAATAAACAGCTCCCAGTCCTGTCCCCCTGCTCAGTACAAACAGGCATTTAGAGAACAATACCTTTCAGAAACAGATGAGACTGAGTTTAGATTCCCCTGGTGCCTTGGAACCACAGAGATCTGAACCCTCTTCATTCGACCAGCTCTGAACTAGAGAACACTGCGGTGGAACCTGAGATCAATTACAACTCACTTCTCTTCTCATAAATCAAGAATCAAACGTGAGCTCAAACATCAGCACTCCCCAAAACAAAATCACATCCAATCTGATTAAATTCTTTTAACCTGTTTACGCTCCTGTTTCGCCCGCGAGACAAAAATGCTGCCTCCCCCTTCCTCAGTTACGACGCACTAAATTCTAACAAATATATTTTTTAGACGCTACACATGTTATACATCGTTGGAAAGCTACGATTCTTGTGCTTCCATTGAAATAAACCAATTCAAGATCAAGTCACAATAGCAAGCAAAGTCAACGTCTTTTTCCGGTGAACATTCCTTCAACAATGCCAAAGAAAAAAGTTGTACTCACCCTAAGTTGTTCAAATAGGTCCAGGTGTGCAAATCATGCCATCAAAACTTGATCTGCGTAAGTCCCAAGGGTTCAAAGTATCTAACCATGTAAAGTAATTCGTCCAAATACAATGTTTTACGTTCATGAATAGCCATTATCCTTTGTTTCATTATGCAAGTTAGCCGACGGAAGAAACAACTTGTTCACATAAAAGTGTTATTTTGTCCGGTTTATCAACGGAGTATTTACAAAATGAAGGTCTCAAAATGTCCGTTGAACCCTCCCCTTTTGATTGACACCTTGTTCGACCCAATAGGAGCTTCCATGCCCCGTTGACAGCCCTCTAAAGCCAACTAGGTCTGTGCGTCCTGCCCCCCCCCCGCCCCCCACCCCCCACACTCGTTCTAAACAAATTTCTCGAACTGGCTTCGACTGGCTCGGAAATTAGCTCGTTAGCCTTGTAGCTGACAGCTAGCTGAAAATGCCAATACCTCATTTGTATGCGTCTGTGGAGCCTTCAAAATAACAGTCGATTGCGCAATATGGTTGACAGAATCAGTGTTCTTTGTGCGCCAATCCTTGGAATCAGATAAAGCACTCCAATGTGTTCATGCTTCAGTTTTTGTGTTTCAGTATTACTAATTAGGGATTTAGCTATTATATATGATATTTCTAAGTACCAGAGATGGGCCAGAGATAACAATTATGAAAAATAATACCTTTTTATTTGACCTTGACCTTGGTTACAAAGGGTCATTTTGGAGTCTCCAAAAGACCCTTTTAGAAAATTCCTGGATGTATTCTTATAAAAACATGTGTCAAATATGAATATATTGTGGTATTATGTTTGACTTTTGATTTGAATTGGGTAAGGCTTCAACCTGTGGTCCAATTTAGTCTTCCAGATAATACCTACCACCTCTAGGCCTCTTCAGGCCTCTGTTTTCAAAACAAAATCTAGGCGGAAATAGAAATTTTCACTTTCCTTGTGTTCAAGCTTCTATTACTCAACACTAGAAGGACTGACAGGGGTCCTGACAACAGGGGACATAACTTCAGAGTGTCAGCTTTCAAAAGAGATCATTTACATGCATGTACTCCAAATGGTTCAAGAACAGCTTCCAATTTACTTTGGGTATGCTGTTTAGGCGTTTTCAGGCAAATTTAACAGGAACATGAAAAGGACTATAAAAGTAATGAAATACCTGGATTTTCGAGTAGGATTATCTATAAAATAACTTCTGCATGAAAGCGAGAACTAGATCTTTACACTAGATCTGTTTCAGAATTACAAAAATATACTTATTTAGCAAGTAAAGCTGAGTAAAGACTTAATTACAACATTTGTCATCAACACTGTGAGAGTACATTTTGTGTGGGTGTAGAATGTGTGTGTGTGTGTTCCAGTGTACGTCTGTGTGTGTGCGCTTGTAAGTAGGTAGCATGCTAGCACATGCAACAGATCAGTGGGTCGTTACAGGGAGGATGTCTGCGTCAGAGGCAAACAGCTCCCTGTAGAGAGGAGGGAAGAGAGAGTGCACCGTGAGCGGGTAGCACTGGCTGAACCAGTGCAACTTCTCCACATGTAGACTGCACAGGGCTCGCAGACGCTCCACCTTCTGGTTCAACTGAGGAACACGCAACAACAGAGACTTTCAGTTCAGAACGTAACCTAAAGGATGTGCATTTACTTATATATATATGTATATCTAAGTGTGAGTGTGTGTGTGTGTGTGTGTGAGAGTGAGTGTGTGTGTGAGGGTTAGTGCCAGCCTGTGTAGCTGTGTGTTACCTTAGGCAGCAGGCTGCCCTGGTTGTCTCGGTGTAGGATGTGGCGGAGGCCCACCTCCACGTCTCTCCGCACCCTCTCCACCCTGGGTCTGTCCTCCAGGCAGGGACGCTCTACAGACACACCAGGTTCAGGACACACATCACATGGGGCGGTAATGTGTGTGTGTGTGTGTGGTGTTAGAGAGAGAGTAAGACTGTGAGAGAAATAGAAAGAATGAGAGAGAGCGTTAGAAGGAGAGACAGAGAAGGGGAGAGGAGAGAGAAGGGGAGAGGAGAGAGAGAGAGAGAGAGAGAAGGGGAGAGGAGAGGAGAGGAGAGAGAGAAGGGGAGAGGAGAGAGAGAGAGAGAAGGGGAGAGGAGAGGAGAGAGAGAAGGGGAGAGGAGACAGAGAAGGGGAGAGGAGAGAGAGAAGGGGAGAGGAGAGACAGAGAAGGGGAGGGGAGAGAGAGAGAAGGGGAGAGGAGACAGAGAAGGGGAGAGGAGATAGAGAAGGGGAGAGGAGAGACAGAGAAGGGGAGGAGAGACAGAGAAGGGGAGAGGAGAGACAGAGAAGGGGAGGGGAGAGAGAGAAGGGGAGAGGAGACAGAGAAGGGGAGAGGAGAGACAAAGAAGGGGAGGGGAGAGAGAGAAGGGGAGAGGAGACAGAGAAGGGGAGAGGAGAGAGAGACAGACAGACAGAGACTAACTCTCATACCTGGGTTGATGAGCACCAATGCACTGAAGAGAGCGATCTGGTTCTCTGTGAGCCTCAGAGCACATGTGCTGTGAGCGAAGTCAAACACGGCCTTGATCAGATCCCCACAGGCTGTCCAGGGACAAACGACTTACCGTTAACGTACAGCCAAGAGTCAAAGGCTAAGATCAAAACCGTTTCATTTGTAATTGTATTCACTTATTGGGTTGTAGTGGCGTGACATAGTGCAATATCTCACCAAGAGACTTGAAGAGTTCACTCCCTGCAAATTTCCTGTCAAAAAAGACGGTGCTGTTCTCTGTGTTGAACAGACGGCTCATCCTGACTAACACCACCTCCATTGAACCTGAGAGAGGAGAGGAGGAGGGAGAAAGTCTGTTTTACACCACCACCACCACGTGGGTTCATTTCTGACTGGGATGAAAGTTCATCAGATTTTTCTCAACTCTGCTCTGATTGGTTGTTTTCTGAGTGACAACACGGCTCACCGTTCTTTAGAAGGGTGATCTGGTCATTCTGCCCCAGCGTCTGGAACCCGGGGATCCGCTTGGCAAACTCCACCACGTGCTGAACAGCATCAGTTAGCCGGATAGCACAATACTGCCACATTTCATCCATTGACTGGCGAGAGGAGAGGAGGAGAGGAAGGGAGGAGAGGAAGGGAGGAGCGGATGGAAGGAGAGGAAGGAAGGAGAGGAAGGAAGGAGAGGAAAGGAAGGGAGGAGAGGAAGGGAGGAAAGGAAGGGAGGAGAGGAGAGGAAGAGAGGAAGGGAGGAGAGGAAGGGAGGAGAGGAAGGAAGGAGAGGAAAGGAGGAGAGGAAGGGAGGAGAGGAAGGGAGGAGAGGAAGGGAGGAGAGGAAAGGAGGAGAGGAAGGGAGGAGAGGAAGGGAGGAGAGGAAGGGAGGAAAGGAAGGGAGGAAAGGAGGAGAGGAAGGGAGGAGAGGAAAGGAGGAGAGGAAGGGAGGAGAGGAAGGGAGGAGAGGAAGGGAGGTTAGGTTTATCATACTACTGCTGTAACTCATTATGAGAGAGAGGGAGAGAGAGAGAGAGGGAGAGAGAGAGAGAGAGAGAGAGAGAGAGAGAGAGAGAGAAAGAGAGAGAGAGAGAGGAAGGGAGAGAGAGAGAGAGAGAGAGAGAGAGAGAGGGAGAGAGAGAGAGAGAGAGAGAGAGAGAGAGGGAGAGAGAGAGAGAGAGAGAGAGAGAGAGAGGGAGAGAGAGAGGGAGTTCCTACCTTGCTCTGGTAGGCATGGATCTCCTCTCTGCTGAACACCTTCCATCTCAGCCCCTGCAGCTCCTCCACCCTGTACTGGCTGGTCTCTCGATGGGAGCGGACGATGCTTCCACACAGCTCCTCTGAAACGCAGAGGGCACCCAGTCATACATACACACACACACCCTGGATACCCTGAGGCTAGTACCACTCTACTGTACAGACTGTAACACTCACCTATTTGTTGCAGAGAAGTAGGATAGGAGACAAAAGGATCGTCACGTAGGTCAAAGTTTCGAATCCCCATCTCCAGTCTGGGCATGAGTCCTGACTGATCAGGTGAGGCCTGCCTGGAGTTAAACCCTGAGACAAAAGGACCCACAGGGTGAGAGAATAGAACACACCTCGTCCCTCACCTTTCCTGTTGGAATACCCCCTGCTGCCCCTACCCTCTGACCTCTGACCGGACACAGGAGCTCTGGGAGGCCGGGCCCACAGCCTGGGACTCACCTGAGGAGCACACCAGGTACGGGTGCACTTCAGTAGGGAAGGGTAGCACTTCTCCCTCCCCAGTGCTATGGTAGGCCAGGGCCATGGGCGGGTGTAGTGGAGAATACTGGTCCCTGTGGGCCTTGCTGGGGTAGGCCAGGGAAGTCTGGGCCTCCCCCTGGAGACGCTGCAGCTGTTTGTGTCGCTCCACCTCAGCGTTCAGAGAGTCTCGCTGCCGTTTGGACATGCGGCCGAACTTCACGGCTGAGGGACAGACAAGCAGTTCAGGTGGATTAGACCGTCTGAAACCTTGTGGTCGTTTTGATATTTAATTAACGTATTTTTCTCTTTTTATGGGTTTTCTTCTGTTTTTTTGTGTGTGTGTTTGTGTGTGTGTACGTGTGTGTGTGTACGTGTGTGTGTCTCACCATCCCGGCTCATGCCCTGCGCCAGACATTTCTGCAGGCGGCAGTGCTGGCAGCGGTTCCGGCTGGCACGGTCGATGGGACAGTTACTCTGTCTGGAGCAGGAGTAGGATACTGTGGGAAGCTGGCTCCGCCGGAAGAACCCCTAGGAGGAGGGCAGGGGTCAAGGGGCAGGGGTCAAGGGGCAGGGGTCAAGGGGCAGGGGTCAAGGGGCAGGGGTCAAGGGTTAGGGAAGAGTTGACGTGTCGTAACATTGACATCTAATCGTCTGAAATGTTTCTCCTTGTTTCAGTGAAATTATGAGTGAGTTTATTGTTCATCATTTATTGTGTGTATGAATGTGTGTGTGTATGAATGTGTGTGTGTGTGTGTTTGTGTGTATATGTGTGTGTATGAATGTGTGTGTGTGTGTTTGTGTGTATATGTGTGTGTATGAATGTGTGTGTGTATGAATGTGTGTGTGTATGAATGTGTGTGTGTATGAATGTGTGTGTGTCATCACTGTCTCCTCACCTTGCAGCCTTCACATGTGATGACTCCATAGTGAACTCCTGAAGACTTATCTCCACAGATCTTACACGGGATCACTTCAATGTCAGCTACAAACACACACAGTCATGTTTAAGGACTAGCCATCACACACCTATCCATTCCAATCAACTGATTTGGTGTTTAATCACATTTTGAAAACAGGTAACAACTTTGACCAACAGGTGGCTGTGCTGAGCAAATACTGTCAAAGAGCAGGTAAAATTATTTTGATAAAAAGAGTGTGTGTGTGTGTCGTGGGTATGTGTGTGTGTGTGTGTGTGTGTATATATGACAGTAAATCTAACTTGTTGACTTCATGGAAATGTACTGTGTGATCTGAGGTTTGGTTGTCCCCTCATAAAATCCCACCACACATACGTACATGCTGTACCACAAACTGGGACATTCTGCATGATTTACACATTGAAATACTGACTTGCTCTGCAATTTACTGCAGCAAATGTAGATGAAGGAAGATGAGAGAAGAAACTATCAACAGGAATCCAATCAACCAACAAACAACCACCACACGAGCAGTTCCATAAGACATGTGTCTGTTATTGTTTTACTAAAAGCTCCATATCTAAGGTCCCTTCACACTGCACAGGAGTAGTGATCAGTAGATTCCTACATGGCCAGGTAGGAAATTAAAATGTTTCATAAGCCATCAGACCATGTGAACTAAGAGGATGAAGAGGTATTTTCCTCTCATAAAGATATGCTAATGACATTAATAACAGTTAAGCATATAACATCAAATAAAATAGATGAGACAAAACAGAGAATGGGGAATATTTGAGAGTGGAGAGAGGCGGAGGATGTGAAGGTGTCAACCTCAGACTCTTTTAAAGTGGTTTACTGGCTTCTCTCTCAGTCTGACTATCCCTCTTTCATGTTCCTTTTCTCTGTCTCCATCCCTCTCTCAATCTCGCTCACAAAGGACACAGTTGCCAGTAATACACTCTTTCATTCTTCACTGCCAGGAATGCCCATCCTCCTCTCACCTCCTCCCCTATACCCCCCTTTCTTCACCCCCCCCCCCGCCATCATCATCCCTAATCCTCCTTTCCTTGGACAGCAGTTCATCTTAACCTTTGCCCTCCTCTAAGGTTTCATGCCATCTCCTATCATCTGCTGTCATGGTTTTCTTCTTCCGTCATCAATGTGAGGCGGTCATCATTTTTATTCAGAATGCCATGGGTACAGCCTTTTGTACGTGTCACTGTGTCAAGTGTGAATGCTGCACGCATGTGTGTGTGTGTGTCAGTGTGTGTGTGTGTGTGTGTCAGTGTGTCAGCGTGTGCCCTCATTTGGGTGCCACAGGAATCTCCCAAGACAACTGAATGGTTGAAGGAACAACACCTGAAAAGTGTCAGTCAACGACAACACACCACCTCCACGACAACACACCATCTCCACATGTCCACTGCACTCCCATTAACATGACAGACAGCATGTTGAGTGAATGCTGCAAAATTTGTTCGTTGATTCCACACAACGTTCTCTAAGTATCACGGTCTGTGTATGACGGTATATTTATACCAACATGCTGTACAGCAAACAAGTGATTAGGATGCTAAAGTGATGTCAGTGATTGGGATGTGAATGTGCTGTTATCCAGCAGATAAAGGTGCAGAGGTGACATCGGTGAACAGAGAGGAAGATAAAATGTCAGTGGTCTCAGTTTTTTGCTGTTTCAGTTCTGATTCTCAACCTCAAACAACAGGAAACCAATGTGACCTACAACCTTTCACTGTTCATACAAACACACACACACACATATTAAAAAACTGACAATCCTACATCTGCCCATACATGAAGCTGTATCTGTATTTAATAAACAAACAAATAATAAACAAAACACACTCTTATAAATGACATATCATATTATAGTTAGTGAACCACTTGAAAGATCAAAAGAATGCCGGCAAAAACATGATTTTTTAAGTAAGGTATTATCTTATCATGTCAGACAAGACCGATCCCTGCACTCAGGCATACACAATAATGTTTCACTACTTACTCCACCCGCTATGAACACTCTACTTTCCCACCTTCCTATGTCAGGCTGTCATCTGGGTTTCAGTGTCGATTAGCGCTCTCGTCTATCAATTAACACTGTCAAATCTTCCTCGTATCTGTCAGCCTATCACAATGATGCCGTGCCTTTAAATACATTTCTCTCCCTGTTTAGTTTGTCCATGCTATCAAGTGCACGACTCTCCACCTCCTCGTCACCACCCGGTGCCTTGTCTCTGTTCCTCGACTCCTCTGGCTGGGTCGGAGGCTGGGTCGGAGGCTGGGTCGGAGGCTGCCGCCCCCAGTGTCTGCCCTCCGTGGGGGTGCTTTGATCAATAATTCCCCATGGGGTCTCCAAACACTTGTAGTAAATGTATCATTTCTGTAAATAAACATAACTTACTCATCCCAGGTCTCAACTGATTGAAATAACCGTAGTGACAGGATTAATTAACAACAGGTCATCAAGTCTCTTTCTCTCTCTATCTAGTTCACCTCATCTCTCTCAGTGTGAGAAGCCACATCGCTGATATCAGACTATTTCTTTCTGTTTCCTTTCATTATCTCTGCCCACAAAACTACTATAAGATTTACAGTGTGCTATCTACAGTACACTGTGCACTTGCCTTATCTTTTATCTTCACTATAAAGACTAAAGTATTGGGACACCTAAACATTACACCTGCAGGAGCAGCTGATTACGCTCCTGTGCACAAAACCAGGTCCATACACAAACATTTGGTTGAGTTTGACTGGCCTACACAGACCCCTGACCTAAACACCATCAAACAAATTAGGAATCAGTTCTAACACCATCTGCAAGCCATCTGTCATCACCCAACCGCAGTGCACAAACTCCCTAATACGCTTGTGGCTAAATGGGCTTAAATGAACACAGACACACTCCAAAATCTCGTGGACAGCCTTCCCAGAAGCTTGATATCTATGGTTCCCAAGTTCAAGACCAGTCAAATGCAATCTTCACCAATTAACATGTATTTTCTTTGACTAGCCTTAGCCTTAAAAAGGAGATCTTCCCCACTGGACCAGCAAGGCTGGAAGCAGCACTAACCAAGCAAAGACAAGTAACAAGGCAATACCCGTCAGAACAACACGGACGGGGTTTGATCCGGAAATCTAAGAAGACCTGAACATTGCAGTGTCACCTTGCTGCTTATGCAAAATGCAATATTCCACAAAAAAAATTCCACATACAATCTTCTGTGTTGTCTCACGCTCGTCTTTGTGAAGCTCTCAGAACCTCTGCAGAATACAGTCAAACATCCGATGGGACTTTCCACATGCACAGTAAGCAGAGGAAAAGGCCTGTCTTAAGCAGAGACATATATTTACATCTAGGCTGCAGTGACAGATCTGTAAATAGATACTGTCTGAGTATGTCTGTGACAGGCATCACCAGCGCAGGACTACAAGGATTAGACCAACACTGTTAACTTGCCACGAAACAGATTCAAGCCTGTCTGTCACTGCATCTCAACTGTCTGTCAGCCAAGACAATGAGTCGGTATTTGTCTTATATCATATATGTATATACCGGTCTCTGTGTGCATGTATATATACAGAGAGAGAGAGAGAGAGAGAGAGAGAAAGAGAGAGAGAGAGAGAGAGAGAGAGAGAGAGAGAGAGAGAGAGAGAGAGAGAGAGAGAGAGAGAGAGAGAGAGAGAGAGAGAGAGAGAGAGAGAGAGAGGGAGGGAGGGAGGGAGAGAGAGAGAGAGAGAATGAAAGATGCAGAGATAACAAGAAAGAAGGCATTGAGAAGCAGACAAACATTACGCAATTAGTCTCTTCAAATATATAATCTCTTTTTCATTCCTCTCCTTTCTCCTTTTCTCCTCACCGAATGTCTCAGAACAACAGGTAGAATAAAACAGTAATTGATCAAGTGGACTTGCACTGTCTAATGAGCCATGAACGATTTTATAAAATCTCTTTCCTTAAACTGCCTTTGCCTCTCTAAGGCCTCCAAGGCCGCAGATTTCAGACAGACTAGGCTGAATGATCTGCTTAACGACAGCTTTCATCAATGCTCAATAAAAAGGAGAGACATTTCTCATCCCTTTTCCACTGAGGAGATTGTCTCTAACAAAGGTAGCTGGTGCCATTATCCTCCCCTAGTCGCTGTCTCAAATCCTCGAGTCAGCATTCTGCACTTTGCACTGTAAACTGATAAAAAAACCTCAACTCTCCTTCGCCGGAAACAAAAAGAAAAACTTAACACATAGGCAAGCACACACACACACACACACACGCACACTAAAAGGGAAAATAGGGTTGCAAAAACATAGAACAATTAAATATTTTACAGTGTTAATAAGACTCAGCTCAGCTCAAAGATCGAAATTGCTGCTCAAAGTTGTTTACGGTGAAATAAATTGTTTTACGATCAAACAATAACCTTTGTTACTCAGGCTACTCTGTAACAAGGTAACTGTTATTTTATAGATATATTTAAAGCAACTTTGGTGTTTAATAGAATATTTGGAAAAGTATCGCAAGAATAACATGCCAATATTTTTCACGTTTGGACCTACCTACCATACCTTACCATACTTTCTCTAAATATATAAAATAAGAATTATGTTTAAAAAGGTATTAAAACATTTACATTTTGTCCAGAATAGAAACATTATTTGATCTAATGTAATTATAATTTATGGAAATGTATGTTTATGTAAATACACATTAAAACCTTTCTCAAAATAATATAATCGACACATTTTATATCAGAAATACACTTAATCTGCATCTAAAAGTCTCAACAAACTATTTAGAGAATATGCATGGATTTATAGAATTTTATTGAATGTATTTTATTAGTTATAAATAAACAGCATCATATTTTCCAATTATCCTTATTCATATAAGATGAAAAACTAAGAACTTGGGGCCCATAAATATTGAATATCTGATTTGCTATTTTTGTTTCTGGTAAATTATTGTGATGTGGATGTCATATTGTTGATAATCAAACAATGTATCATAAACGTAAAACTTCAAAGCTAAAACAAGACAGCTACAACCTTCTGAAAGGTCTCTGTCGGTGACACACACTCAGCGGCGTGTGAACATGATCTCAGTCCCACTGAATTACAAACTGAATAATCAAATGCTGCACCTTGTGTGGGTGTTTTCTTTGATTTGTCATATTCAGAGGTTAAAAAGGTGACTTCTAGTCTGGCTGTGAATTATTTGATGTAATACATTTACATTTAGTCATTTAGCAGACGCTCTTATCCAGAGCGACTTACAGTAAGTACAGGGACATTCCCCCTGAGGCAAGTAGGGTGAAGTGCCTTGCCCAAGGACACAACGTCATTTTGCACAGCCGGGAATCGAACCGGTAACCTTCAGATTACTAGCCCGACTCCCTTACCGCTCAGCCACCTGACTCCCTAATAATAAAGGTGCTGGAAGTGAGTGAGTGTCACGTATGGGTCCCAAAAAGAAGAAGGAAAGTATTTTGAAATCAAAAGTAAGATCATCTTGATCTCCCCCCCTCCTCCACAGATCATCTCACCCCTCCTCCCCAGATCATCTCACCCCTCCTCCCCAGATCATCTACCCCCTCCTCCCCAGATCATCTACCCCCTCCTCCCCAGATCATCTCCCCCCTCCTCCCCAGATCATCTACCCCCTCCTCCCCAGATCATCTCCCCCCTCCTCCCCAGGTCACACAGACCCTTCAGAGAGTCGAAAAAGAAATTGCTTTTAAAACCAGTCTCCATCCCAGACACAGGTAGCTGTTTTCCCACAGTCAGGAACGAATGAGAGAGAACAATGAACTGACCAGGTTTATCTAAAGCTACCGTGATTTAGGCATAGGTTCAGTTACAGAAACATACTGTTACATATATTTGTGTGTGTGTGTGTGTGTGTGTGTGTGTGTGTGTGTGTGTGTGTGTGTGTGTGTGTGTGTGTGTGTGTGTGTGTGTGTGTGTGTCCACTTTATGTACATGTGGTGCCTTTCGCTCTCTACCTCTTTTCTATGAACATTTCCTAGAATTGTACACTGTAACAATAATGCAAACTTTTTAACAGTTGATCTCTCTCATTATCCAACTCCTTCCAATCTGTCTGACGTTTCATAAATCCAATGCAACTGAACTTGCTCACTTAAACTATAACTCATGTGTCATAACATTAATTTCACAGCATGTAATCATGCATAAGCACACAGGTAAGAGTGGGTGAGATAACGTAGGAATATTGTGTTCACAATGAAAACCTTTCAAACATTACAAAGCAAGTCAAACAGAGAGTCATATCAGAGCAATATACACAACCACAGAGGAGCCATACTGTAGCTAAATGTCAACGTACTCTAGAACACTTTGAAGACCTGTTGGTTTAAAATTTCTACGAACGCAATGTATCCCCATACTTACATTTAGTCATTTAGCAGACGCTCTTACCCAGAGCGACTTACAGTACAGGGACATTCCCCCAAGGCAAGTAGGGTGAAGTGCCTTGCCCAAGGACACGACGTCATTTTGCACAGCCGGGAATCGAACCAACAACCTTCTGATTAATAGCCTGACTCCCTTACCACTCAGCCATCTGACTGACCACGCTCCTCTCAGGTGAGTGTTTCTGAAAGATGGACTAAGGGCTTTGTGGCTTTACACAGTGAGAGTTCACCCAGTGAGGATTTACCCAGTGAGAGTTTACCCAGTGAGACTTTACCCAGTGAGAGTTTACCCAGTGAGAGTTTACCCAGTGAGGATTTACCCAGTGAGAGTTTACCCAGTGAGGATTTACCCAGTGAGAGTTTACCCAGTGAGATGAGACTCTTAATATGTACTACGTCGTATGATAGACAAAAACTTGACTACTAAACTAAACTATAACTACGGACATTGATTTTCCTTGTATTCTGAGTGTCAGGATATGTAGTAATCACTCAACTAACAACTGAAGAACATGGACATGATAACATGGACATGAGAACAGGACATAAGAACAGGACATAAGAACAGGACATGAGAACAGGACATGAGAACAGGACATAAGAACAGGACATAAGAACAGGACATGAGAACAGGACATAAGAACAGGACATGCTTTGAAAAGTTGAAAGTGCCACAAAAGGGCTCATAAGACAATGTGACACGTGTCGAGCATACGAACAGACAGACAAAGAAGAGAAAATACAACATATAAAAATGAATTTAGTTATTCATCTTATTCATCTTAAGACATTCGCTGTCTATCATCATCACTCCCACACACACACACAAACATACACACACATATAGATACTAAACACACATCTGTCATGCCTCCTACCTCTCATTATCCTCACTGCTCCACTTCTGTCAGTGTTTGTCCCACTTTCACAAACTCAGTTTGTTTCTCTGTGACTCGCTCCCTCGCTCGCTCCCTCTCTCTCACTGTCTGAAGTGATGGCGCTCTCTCTCTTTTCTCTCAGTGTCTCTTGCTCGCTCTTTCTCTCAGTCTGTTCTTTTTCTTGCTGAGTGATGTATTCACTACACCTAGTGTGCATGTGTTCAGATTCCTGAGAGTGTCAATCAACGCCTCCACCTACCATGTGAGTTTGGGGGGGTGTGTGTGTGAAAGAGAGAGAAAGAGAGAGCAGGAGAAAGAGAGAGAGAGAGAGAGAGAGAGAGGGCCTTTCCCTCAGTCTCTCTCTCAGTATGTGTTCCCTCTATGCTAGCGTCCTCACCCACTTTTAACCTCAGAAAAGGATAACTGACTTTCATCTTGTGACAATTCTCTCAGTCCTTCAGTTAAATGAGTTTAGGACTTCACTGACATAGAAGATACATATTCCCAACTGAAACAAAATACAGTAACAGAAGATTTAGCAGTGATGAATGAAACATTGCCCTCCTTCCTCTCTCCTTTTCCCAGCTAACAGCACCTGATGTCAACCAAACCATGTACACTCTTTCCGACATCTGTTTCAGAGCTCCATCTTGGCTGTCACACCTTTATCCTCCTTCCATCTCAGCAGCTGGGCGGCACCCGTCTTCTAACCCGTCTTCTAACCCGTCTTCTAACCCATCAAAAGCCATAATTAGGTCCCCCCGCAACACACACACTTCTGCACGCATGCAAACGTTCAATATAGTATTCAAATGCACGCAACCACATACATTCACACACAAACTACACCACACAAACACATGAATTACTGGCAACCCATTCTGTATGTCAGCATTAATTAAACAGTATGAAAAGGAAACAAGCTAAAACCATAAGAAGTTTATTTATACCTTTGCACTCTTCCAGTGTATTTGGGTGATAACTTGCAGCATATTTGTTCGCATTTCCAAAAAACTTACAATAATTAGCAAAAACAAGTGATGAACAATATTGATAGTTATAGATTTAAAAGGCATCCTTGGATAGGAAACTATTTTAAGTGAGGACAAAATACTGTCTTGACAACCAACAGGTGTGCTATGGTTGTGGCAGAAGTGCCAAACCAGACAACCACCATGTTTAAAATACTAGAGATCCTATCTGTACACAGATGCCAAAATGCCAATATGGGATCAGCATCTTCCTGCTATGGCCTAGAGTGGGCAGGTGCAACCCATGGGTCTGATACCGCTCAAGAGAGGCTACAGTGTGTGTGCCTGTGTGTGTGTGTCTGTGTGGCTGTGTGTGTGTGGCTCTGTGTGTGTGTGTGTGTGCCCGTGTGTGTGTTCACTCTACACAGCTGCATGCATGTATGTATGTACCACTGAGAGGATAACCACATAGCATGCACATACAACTAGCACAAGCTCAGCCATACCACACAGGCAAGTGGTGGCAGATGCAGTTACACACTCTCTCTCTGTCACACACACACAGACACACACATACACACATACACACATACAGACACACACATTCTGAGTACTTACTCAAATGAGTCTTCTTGGACAGGTGGCCTTCTGCATCAGAGGGTGAAGCAGAGAGAGAGGGAGAGAGAGAGAGAGAGAGAGAGAGAGAGAGAGAGAGAGAGAGAGAGAGAGGGAGAGAGAGAGAGAGAGAGAGAGGGAGAGAGAGAGGGAGGGAGAGAGAGAGAGAGAGAGAGAGAGGGATGAGAGAGAGAGAGAGAGAGAGAGGGAGTGAGAGAGAGAGAGAGAGAGAGAGAGAGAGAGAGAGAGAGAGAGAGAGAGAGAGAGAGAGAGAGAGAGAGAGAGAGAGAGAGAGAGAGAGAGAGACAGAGAGAGAGAGAGAGGGAGGGAGGGAGGTAGGGGGAGAGAGAGGGAGAAACACAGAAAATTAGTCATGTGAGGGGGAACATGTGAGGGGGAACATGGAGCTCAAGATAACCCTCATGTAGTGTAATCCTGAGGTAAAAACAGGCACTGTGTCTCAGTCAGACTGTGTCTCAGTCGGACTGTGTGGTACAGTCGCTCAGTGGCAGAGTATTCGACTGCAGAGCAACAGGTTGCCAGATCAAATTCTCTTCTGTACGTTGCGTTCGATAAAAGCATCTGCTAAATGAACATGTTACACGTTACCCGGGACATGGGAAAGGCAGAGCCTGACTGTGGCAGAGCCTGACTGTGACAGAGCCTGACTGTGGCAGAGCCTGACTGTGGCAGGTGCCTGACTGTGACAGAGCCTGACTGTGGCAGAGCCTGACTGTGGCAGAGCCTGACTGTGGCAGAGCCTGACTGTGACAGAGCCTGACTGTGGCAGAGCCTGACTGTGGCAGAGCCTGACTGTGGCAGGTGCCTGACTGTGACAGAGCCTGACTGTGACAGAGCCTGACTGTGACAGAGCCTGACTGTGGCAGAGCCTGACTGTGACAGAGCCTGACTGTGACAGAGCCTGACTGTGACAGAGCCTGACTGTGGCAGAGCCTGACTGTGGCAGAGCCTGACTGTGGCAGAGCCTGACTGTGGCAGAGCCTGACTGTGGCAGAGCCTGACTGTGACAGAGCCTGACTGTGGCAGAGCCTGACTGTGACAGAGCCTGACTGTGGCAGAGCCTGACTGTGGCAGAGCCTGACTGTGGCAGAGCCTGACTGTGTGACAGAGTTCAGACTGAGAGGCAGTGCTAGAAAGCACCTCGAGTTGCTCTTCTTGAGTAGCAGACACACTTGCGTGCATAGACTGGTACACACACACACGTGTATGTGCCTGTTTGCTTCTGTGACAAACACACACACACACACACACACAGGTAAGAAACAACAGTGGTACTGTAGGTCGGTGTCTGAAGCATCAAACCTCTCCGTCTGTCACTGCCCACATCTGTGATCAACTCTGAAAATAAGGTGGGTGTGCACATGAGTGAGGATGTTTCCGAGATGAGGGGATATTTTTAGGGTTGTGCGTGCGTGAGGAGAGCGGGCCAAGGAGATAAGCATCAATGAGGGGGGTAGTGCTAGCCTGTCTTTGTCTGGGTCTGTGAAAGCCGGCTGTGGTTTTTCACTTTTGTTTTCCTTCGTTAAAATCTGTTTTGCTTCATAAGCAGAACACAGGGATGATAGCAGAGTATTGCTAAGGCACATGGAAATCCAGACACACACAGACTTCACGAACACCTAAAAATGCATTTCTTAACACGTATAGTTTTGACGGCAACTGACAAAACCTGTAATTTAAACCAAAAATCTGCAGTAGATCTGATGAAGGTGGAGTGTCCATGTACCCATAGTAAACTCACTCACACAGAATTACTTTCCATCAACGCCTCCAGAACACTCCAGAACATCTCTCCAACCCTGGTGGGTCGCTCTGTCTTTCCTTTACTCTAATCTGTTGCTAAACTTTGACCTCAGAACTCTTACTCTGTCATGCTCTAAGGAACTCCATGTGCCATGTCTCTGTTCACATTCAACATTTGTGAATTGTTTAATTACAAATCTAAAACTGGAACACAGAAAAAACTAAATATCAGTATTTTTATATTAGAATTATTTTACTATTATATGTGATAAACAATTGTGTACATATACATTTATGTGTGTTAAAGCCAACTGCAATGTGATACAGAACTTCAGTATTTGTGTAAGTAGAGCTGATCATGTAGAGGCTTGTCTCACTTATTCTATCAGCATTCATGTGCTGAAGCAAAGTGCACAGGTTTAATTAAAGGGTATTTTCATACATTTTGGTTTCACCATGTAGAAATTGTAAAGCCTTTGATACATAGTCGTATCTTCAACAAAAGGTCACCAGGTGCTGAGGATCTCTGTTCGCTGTTCTAACAGCTGGGCTGTTCTGCAGTCCTCTTCAGCTGGGCTGTTCTGCAGTCCTCTTCAGCTGGGCTTTTCTGGGAGCAAGTCCACCTCCTTATTTTGCCATCAGCAGTTACATCATGAATGAAGATGATTGAGCCACCTGAGGCAGTCATAACATCCCAGTATCTGAGGCAGTCATAACATCCCAGTACCTGAGGCAGCCATAACATCCCAGTACCTGAGGCAGTACCTGAGGCAGTCATAACATCCCAGTACCTGAGGCAGTACCTGAGGCAGTCATAACATCCCAGTACCTGAGGCAGTCATAACATCCCAGTATCTGAGGCAGTCATAACATCCCAGTACCTGAGGCAGTACCTGAGGCAGTCATAACATCCCAGTACCTGAGGCAGTCATAACATCCCAGTATCTGAGGCAGTCATAACATCCCAGTACCTGAGGCAGTCATAACATCCCAGTACCTGAGGCAGTACCTGAGGCAGTCATAACATCTCAAAGAATAAAAGGAGTTGTCTCTACATGTTGAAACCAAAATGTAAATTACAATTATAATTTTTTAATAAATAATAATGGGGAATGATACTTAAGAAGCTGCTCTTTCCTGACTATCACTGCTGGGTTATAGTGTCTATGAAGAATGGAACTTTAATCACAAAACTGTGTGTGGAGAAAAATCTGAAGATTTTTTTTTTTGTCTCAAACATTGTGGAGGGCATTGCATATATAGTATACGGTACATATTTAATAATGGTTGTGTCTTGTTATGTAAACACACATCTCACACATGCTCCGGTTGGGATCTCACAGTTCACTAATGAATCGACAGTTGTTCTGTTCAGTGATTCTTACATAATGGCTCTAAGGACCCCAGAATGCTGTGCAGTTGGTAGGCCAAATCATTTGCCTGTTTGTTAACAATGAAAAACAACATTTCTGCACCAGCTAAATCTCACAGACACCAAGTCACTTCAATCATGAATACTTTCAGCTATGCTGTTATCAATCACATTGCATTAGCCAGCTTAGCCAATAATGCTCTGCTTTGAGTTTCCTGCCTGAACTTAACTTGCTGTATTTAGGCACATGCACAATAAGGCTTTACACCCTAAACATCCTGATGATGAGAAACACAAAGAGACACATGGCAGCATGGGAAACCGTATTCATGAGAGAGAGAGAGAGAGAGACAGAGAGACAGAGAGAGATGGAGAGAGAGGGAGAGAGAGACAGAGGGAGAGAGGGAGAGAGAGAGAGAAAAAGAGAGGGAGGGAAGGAGAGAGTATTGACTCCTGTTAGCACTGCCTTATTTCACCTCTCTTTCTATATTACTCTCTCACACACACAATACCAAAGTTCCACCAGTTCAAAGGCTCATCTGGGCCAGAACTGACTTAACCGTCCAGCCCACTCACTTCCTCTGCAATGTTCTCCTTCATTCTATTCTTTTGAACAGGTTGATAATCAGACAACAAAGTGCTTTGTTGGCAGTAAAGATTACGTTTCATGGATATTATAAGAGGTTAGAGAGGCTGTAAACAGATGGGTCTTGTAAAGCAGATCATAGCAATACAGCACGATGAACTGCAATTCTTGTATGAAATGTGCTATATAAATAAAGTCTTATTATTATTATTATTATTATAGCAATGGAGAGTTCCAGACCGTGGAGTGTCTTTGTGCAGGTGTAACTGGCTGTGTACAGTAAGTGGAGTTTAGTGACAGAGACTGGACAGCTATTCTGGGAGACACTGGTTTTAGTTCCTTTTATTCAGCAAGAGGCTGGGTAAAGATGCAGGCCCAAAACAGATCTACATGGACAGATAATCCCTGGGATTACAGCAGATTACTGCCATTCTTACCCACAGAGAGCACCTTTTACACTGCCAGGTCAAATAGGAGAAGAGAGTGTGAGCTGATGAGGGGAGGAATGAGGAGAGGAGAAGAAGGAGAGGAGAAGGAGAGGAGAAGAAGGAGAGGAGAAGAAGGAGAGGAGGAATGAGGAGAGGAGAAGGAGATTGGAAGAGAAACAAGGGAGGGGAGAGACAAACCTGAGAGAGGGAGTTTTGCGGAGGGGCTAAGTGATCTAACCCAGTACGGAGATAAGGGGAGTTAGATAAGCAGCAAGTGGGAGCTGAAGACGCCTGCACATGAGGGAAACAGGGAGATAAGATTGAGATGAAGCATGCTCGAAAATGTGGAAAGGATATGAGGAAATAAATTGACACTCGGAAATGTATTAAAACAATGAAAGGGAAGGCCCAGTCATACATGCAACTGTTTCGTTGCTGGATCTTTCAGTGGTCTCACACATTCTGTGACAGCCCAGGCTACACAGGTATAAGAGTACTGTCCTAACTACACAGGTACAGGAGTACTGTCCCAGGTACACAGGTACATTCTGTGACAGAATGTACAGAGGATATCACCTGAGCACCTAGGATGACAACAGAAATAAATTAATATATATGGGACCAGGTTAAGATGTGTGTGTCCATGTGTGAGTGAGTGAGTGTTTGTGTGTGTGTGTGTGTGTGTGTGTGTGTGTGTGTGTGTGTGTGTGTGTGTGTGTGTGTGTGTGTGTGTGTGTGTGTGTGAGAGAGAGAGAGAGAGAGAGACAGAGGCAATCAATATCAAACATTATTTGATTAAATGGAAACTTACCTCTTTTGATGACTGCTGTGGGATCAGGTGATTCAGGTTCCTCATAATCCATACTCTCCTTTCAAAATAAACACAAGTCTCTAACCTACACACGCTCAGTCACGCACGCACCTTAACACGCGTACACAAGCGTAGATTAAATTTTACAGGAAATACTGCAAATTTCGGTTTAAATTCTGAGAGTTTTACTCCAAAACGAATGTACCTGCTGTTCTCGCGTCCCGGCCGGCGCAGACGCTTAAAAAAGTTTACTGCCATCACGTCTCAACGGTGAGCTGTTGCTTACCCATCGGGTTTGAAAACATGTTTCTCATTTTAAGTCTCTTTAAAAACGTGGTCCTTATCATTCCTTTAGTTGTCTTTACAGTAGTTACAGCACATTGTTTTTTCATTTTCATTTATCCGAAGCATGAGAATAAGGTGCGTTAAGCACGCACCGCGCGACCACACACACTCATCAGCCGACAGCACATACACCGTGCGCGCGAATGCCGTTTGCTCCGGTTTTACCCCCGCGCTCTTTGCGCCCTGTGTCCCGAGGTTGCAAGCTCCCGGTTATGTCACCAGGGATTATGTAATAACTCGCAGCCGTTTGTTTGTGGAAACGGATTGTGTTTGCACGGAAAAATCTGTTGAGAAATATAATCCAATAATTGATTTAGTAGTTTTAGAAGTGTATAGGATTCCAAAACGACTAAATAAATCAGTGGGGTAAGTTGCAAGTAACATGAAAGTATAGATAAATGAGTAATACAAAAACGCCCGGTGTAAACTACGTTTCATTGGACAAACGATACTGTAGACCAAAAACAATGACGCAACATAGTAGGCCGCGCAGATTGCCCTGCTCAGGTAACTAATGGCGGCAGGCCCTTTGATGAAATTATTCCTGACCGGCGGTCTATTCTTACACGATTATTCCTTCCGTATGGTGCCACTTACATCATCATTGTGCAGGCCTACGTATGTGAGTAATGTGAGCAAAGACAAGTAAACAAACATCTGGCAAAACTTATGAGGAAAGAGGTGCACCATAAATCTACTGTATATAATCGTATTTTTCAGACTTCCTTTCTTCCTGGCCCCACATACACATTTGTTGAAACTCGAGACCTCCAACGGAATCATGTGTCTACATATAGTTTTACTACTAATTTAATACTTCAATACTAGTATACAGGTTTTCGTTTAGGTGGCTTTAATAAAATCAATGACAAGAAAAATCTCAACCCCCCCCCTCCGTCCCTACTCCATTAACGCCTCAGTGACCACACCTGAACAGCTCTGTCAGCACCACATCCTATTCCCCGGAAAACCCACTGCCATTTTGTTAGTGTCCTACATACACCACACAAACACGCACACACAAAACCCTCTCAGGCCCGCCTCCTAATGAGGCCAGAGATGCGAGGGGCCCAGGGTGAGATAAGCCCTTAGCAGCTAGATAAACTCAGAAACCACACCAGCCAACCACAATGAGCAGCATGGAAGGCTAGGGGCTGGGAGGGAAGGACTGAGTGTGATGGCATATGTGAGCACTGGAGAAAACTAAGGGAAGCTGAGCACAAGTCTAAAGGTGATGGTGATGTAGATAAGAGACTGACATTTTCCAGCTACACTTGATTTTCCATGTGACAGAGTTATTAACCAGTGTTCTGGTTCTTGTGCCTCTGGAACCCATCAGACAGACGAGAACACTGTGGTTCTCAGAGGTTCCTCGAGCTCCCGGGGGTCTCTCTGAGGTGGACCATGTGTCACTCCTTACCATAACAAAACAGCCCACTTTCACGTCTTACCTACTGGAAGAGATTCATTCAACGAAGAGTGTGACTCAGAGAGAACAGACACACCACTGGACCCACATTAAAGGATTTATTAAAGAAGCAACAACATGCTCACATGTTATTAGTATAACTTTTCAATTCCAAAAGACCAACTTCATCACAGAAACATATGAAATATATTTTTTTATAGACATAGAGATGCATTTAAAATAAATACAATAAATAAATTCATTTGTTCATTAAATATCAACCCATTCAGGGGTGAGTGTTTTCAGGTTTGTAAGGGTGGAGAAGGTAAGGCACCCTGAACATGTGTTTGTTCAGTTCAAATGTAAATGCAGCAAAAGCTTTCAGTAAAAAAAATATATTAAAAAACATTTTAGGCTTAAATAAAGACATGTAAGCCTAAACATTGTAGGCGAGGCCTTGTGAGGTAGATCACCCTACATAGCCCATCACTCTGAACTGACAAGTTGACAAGTTACTCATTTAATATGGAGCATGTCTGATGTATTTGAAAGATTTACGGAATACTCTGGGTCAGCAGTAAGATTGTTAAGTGGTGGAAAATATCCAGAAAATGTCAGGACATTTTCCCCCAAAAAATCCATGGGATTTGAAATAACAAAATATAATGTAAGTGCTATTATTTCCGTTGAGTTCAGTGCACATAAATTAATACCTTGCTAATGACAGTAAAAGTTTTCTATTATAACAGTAATATTTGATTTAGTTGAAAAATACAAAAAATAGTGTAATTTAAGTGCTATTGGCATAATGAAAACAGCCCCATCTCATGGGAATTCATGTGAAAATTGTAAATAACCTTTTAGTTTCTAACTTGCTATCTTATGCTTTTATCAGTAGTACGTGTTTGTTGTCATACAGGAATTTAAGTTTTTAGCTTCATCCTGCTATTTGTGGAGGGTTAATAATATATTATCATCCAATTATATACTTTAAAACCTGTTCAATCAAACCAATACTGATTATTTATGTCTGTATAGGGACATGGAAACTGCAATATGTGACTAAATAAATAATTCCACATTAATTCCCCCTAACGCCCGGAAAATACCATGGAAAGGTTCCACATCTGAAAATTCCCAGAATGCAACTCAAGCAAATCAGAGGTAGGAGGACTGGCACACGCACACACACACACACAGTTTGACAACTGTGTTTCTGTCATCTTATTACTCATTTTGATTGGTTGGTTGCTAGTTGGTTGCTAGTTGGCGAGTCACACTCCCAAAATGTGGCCAATGTTGACCGAAAGAAACAATCCTGAGAAAGAAGGTTGGAGAGAAATTATGTGAGACACGACTGCATCGTGGACCAACTGTTTATCAGCTCACAGACTTCTTCAAACACATGCCTGTACTGTTCCCTAGCCTGGGCTGGTGTGAGAGTGTAACCTGTGCACGTGGCTGTGCTGTTCCCTAGCCTGGGCTAGTGTGAGAGTGTAACCTGTGCACATGGCTGTACTGTTCCCTAGCCTGTGCTGGTGTGAGTGTAACCTGTGCACGTGGCTGTACTGGGCTGGTGTGAGAGTGTAACCTGTGCACGTGGCTGTACTGGGCTGGTGTGAGAGTGTAACCTGTGCACGTGGCTGTACTGGGCTGGTGTGAGAGTGTAACCTGTGCACGTGGCTGTACTGTTCCCTAGCCTGGGCTGGTGTGAGAGTGTAACCTGTGCACGTGGCTGTACTGTTCCCTAGCCTGGGCTGGTGTGAGAGTGTAACCTGTGCACGTGGCTGTACTGTTCCCTAGCCTGGGCTAGTGTGAGTGTAACCTGTGCACGTGGCTGTACTGTTCCCTAGCCTGGGCTGGTGTGAGAGTTACCTGTGGCCTCTGTGTGTAGTCTGGAGCCGTCGGTGCTAGTCACCTGACAGGTCACAAACGTTTTCCTCCCTTCTTTTTTATCCAATGAGCAGTGGAGTAATACTGTGCTGCCCAATGGGATGGGGCTTTGGACAAACAAACAAGTGTCATTTCATTAAGTCTTACGATTAATAATAATAGTAATACACTTAAAATAATTCTCAAATAATTTCTTAATTTTGAGAAAAGATCTTGTGAAACCTCCATCATGAGCTGCTGGATGATGTGTGGGGTCTAGAGAGTTCCAGAACTGCCTGTACTGTACCTGCGGTAGTTGATGTTAAGGTTGGCAGTCATGACTGGTCCAGAGAGGTAGGTGGAATGGGTCCCTATCACCGTGTCAATCATAGTGGCTATCGCCCCCCCATGGACATGCCTGGAATAACACACACACTCGTCAACATGAGCCAGCCAGCAGCACAGTGGGCAGTGATGCAAGCACATCTTTTTTGATGGCTTACCCTGGAGGCCCTTCCAGCAGATGTCCAGCCTGGAACACACACACACACTTCTGCTCTTCTTTGTTGACAAACATGACGTACTCAAACGCTGCTCCCTGTTCCCTAATGTTCCTGGTGAAGAGGCGAGCCTTGGACTGGATTATTTTACTCAGATACACTCCACCTATGCAAAAGAGCACAATGATCCCACAGTCAAATGAAACTCGCCAACGGCAAGAGAGTGGTGTTGACACATTCAAAACAGTCCCTCCAATCCTATCACCAAACATTTACATTCGGTCATTTAGCAGAGGCTCTTATCCAGAGCGACTTACAGTAAGTACAGGGACATTCTCCCCGAGGTAAGTAGGGTGAAGTGCCTTGCCCAAGGACACAACTTAATTTGGCACGGCCGGGAATCAACCCAACCCCTTTTTGATTAATAGCCCGACTCCCTAACCGCTCGGCCATCTGACCCCCCCTGATACTTGGTTGTTATACCTGAGATTGTGTTGATGGAGACACTGTACTGCATTCCTAGTCCTTGATAGTGTGGTGCATTTACTAGATTATATTATTTGTATGTCACTTTGGATAAATGCATCTGCTGAAGTGAAAATGTAAAAGGTTTAAGATACTGTGGGGGATTACATATACCAGTTGCAAACTTGAGGGAGCGGTTATAACTAGGCAGTCTTCTCCAAGGCCCTCTCTTTTTCTCTCCTTCCTCTGTCATTTCCTCACACTGGCTCTTGTAGTGTTCATACTGCTGCCTCATCTCAGAGCCCCAGGACGAGTTGGGCAAGCTGAAGTCTCTGGGTTGGGAAGAGAATGGCCAGGGCAACACCTGACGGCCAAACAGACACATTATAAAACTGGTAAACAGAACAGTGGGCATCAATAATGCTGCATCATGTAAAGCTGTACAGCAGGGCTAGCTAAGCACCACGAGAGAAACGTTGCGTGAAACAGCAGACTGACCAACACACCGTCTGTCATGATCTAATGTGGATGACCTACCGCCATGCTGCGGCAGCGGATACAGGAAGTCCGCTGGGCAGCTAGCTGGACCATTCCGGTAGATGAAAACGGTGTGATGTTGTTGCTGATGGCCTGAGGTGCGCGGCAGAGACTTCTCACCATGTGCACACCGGTTCGCATCATGACGACAGGGGATTTCTGAATATGCTAGCTAGCTAGCTAGCCAGTTGTTTTACTACTTCAGAAATATTATATATATTATATAGAAGTATATATTCCATATATACTTCTGTTTGTAAAAATGGTAAAATAACTATGCGTGTCAGCGTGTTGTGAATCTACAATGCAGAACTGAATCGGCGTAGGCAAGCTCCTGAACTACTAGCCAAGCCCAGAGCCTAGGCTACGTGCGTAGTGCGCTAGCTAGCTAACGAGCTATAGTTAAAATGTTAACAATATAGTACAACAGGACAAGCCATGTTTATAGAAATGTGCCCAGCAAGCCCTAACTAATGTATCAACAATATCCTAAAGCATACCCGTTCCATATGATAATTCAGAGACTGGTATGTTCTTTGTTTGTTTGCCGACTTCGCCGGTAGAATGACTTTTAGAGGACATCATTAGTCTACTTCCTGCACGACACGTGACAGTGACGTATTTTGTGTCATGTGAAGAGATGACAGATTCAGAAACAGCAGTATGACGACACTGTTCGAAGTTAAATAAGTTACATTTGCACCAAATAAATTAAATTTGCACCATGTTTAATCTTTTTTTCAATGTTATCACAGTCGAATGGTGGTAGCAAAATAGTTGTAGCATCTAAATTCATTTTCTGACATCTAGTACACGTCGTCCGTTTAAAGTAGGCTACTGAGAGATTTCGTGCTAGCTAGCAATGCTAACGTGCGGCTATCCGAGATTGAAAAATATTAAACATGGTGCAAATTCAACTTCTTGGCTCTGATTTAAGCTTTCTGACCGCCTCAGTTGACGCATGGCTATGGGCAGTCTATATTACTGTAGACATTCTCTGTATGGGTTTACTGATTTCAGCTACTTCCGGCTACTTTGGTTTCCATGCCAACACGGATACCGGCCATCCTCTGATAACGACTCTTACAGCTTCTTACTGACTAGAACAAACAATACAGAAATACACGTTTTAAAAGAGTTTTATACACATTGACATGATGTTTGGATGTGAAAGATGGCGTTCTAATAACAAACTTGTTCAAGGGGAAAGGGACAGAATTAAGGTGAGTTGTGTATGGAAGAAAATCAGTGACATGTTTTGAATTTGAAAGGCATTGAATACTGTACTTAATATTGAAACTTAAACACCACCGAATTTGTTGGTTTTGAATTCCCCTCTTTAAAATGTAAAACAGATCCAAAAATTCATGGTTTGGAAATTCAGGAAACTCAAATTCGAACTGTAAAATTCATATCCCAAAAATGTAATGAAAATTAAAATTTGAGGTTTAGAAATTCAAATAGAACAAAATCCTGGCTTCTCAAATTCAAATGGTGAAATTCAGATCCAAAAACTTTGGAATTTTTTACTTTTAAAATGTAAAACATGATGTCACTGATTTGCTTCCATAGTTGTGGCTTAAGTTGTGTAGGACTGGCACTAAGACCCTATGTCTGACCTGGAGTTAAGATGTCAAAGAAGCCAAGTGGTAGTTGATTGTGGGGCAACATAAGCCACATGATCAGTGCTCAGATTGTGTCAGAGGTCCTGGGAGGTCCCCAAGGTGGATGGTGGGTGGGGATGGAGGGGACTAAGGCTGATTTATGATACTTAATAAACCTAGTTCTGTGAATATGCAAATTCATTGAACTTGTCATTTTCAATGTTTTATAGAAGGATGAAGACTTGGCTGACCGCATTGCAGAACTTGATAGGTTTGTCATTATTCATAAGTATTCACAACAGTGTTCCTCATATTTGTCTCTGTCTTTAGTTCCCCCACCTCCCCTCTCCCTCTCTCCCCCCTCCCCTCTCCCCCTCTCTCCCCCCTACCCTCTCCCTCTCTCCCCTCTCCCCCTCTCTCCCCCCTACCCTCTCCCTCTCTCCCCCTATCCCTCTCTCCCCCCAGCCCCTCTCCCCCCTACCCTCTCCCCCTCTCTCCCCCTCTCCCCCTCTCCCTCTCTCAACCCAGCCCTTCTCCCCCTCTCTCCCCCCTACCCTCTCCCCCTCTCTCCCCCTCTCCCCCTCTCCCCCTCTCCCTCTCTCCCCCCAGCCCCTCTCCCCCTCTCCCGCTCTCCCCCCCGCCCCTCTCCCTCTCTCCCCCCCACCCCTGTCCCTCTCTCCCCCAATCCCTCTCTCACTCCCGCACTCTCCCTCCCCCCCCACCCCTCTCCCGCTCTCCCCCCCCCTCTCTCCCTCCCCCCCACTCCTCTCTCTCTCTGTCTCTGAGTGTCTATCTGTTTCCCTCTGCAGTATTCAAGGGGCTGTGTTGAAGGCAAAGTTTGAATATGCCCCCCAGGCTGGCTGTACTACGGCTCTCAGACTGAGAGAGCTGACGCAGCAGACAGAGACCCTGCTGGGAAAGACTGCACTTACATTGGTAAGAGCAAGGAGGAGCAAATCTAGCATGTCAGGTTAATGTGGAATGCAGTCAAAACTGGTTCTGTCATATCTCACATCTGTGTGACTGTGTGCAACTAGACCTCCTTTTCTAAGCTGTGTGTGGGGCCCAGATGATGGGGGAGTGAAGTGCATAGAGGGATTCAGCTTCCATGTTTGGTCTGGCTGGTTCTCATACTGGAATTTATTTGAGAATGTATCTATCATCTATTGCAGCTTTAAGGATGATAGTTATTAATTCCAGCAGTTTCCTACGGTTGTGTGATGTGTTGTTGTGTTGTTTAGGTGCGCAAGGCAGCCCTGCGGGGCCTTCTGGACCAGGAGAGAATGCAGAACATAACAGAACTCAACCAGCAGGGGAAAACCATTTACAAACAAAGAGTGTGACCCAGAAGTGACTGAACCTGTCTGTCAACTCATCCACAGCAGAATGCAGCATGGTAGAAACCAACACCCATTATACCTGATGCAGTTCATTCCATTAAAGTCATTCCATTGCACATTACATACATGTTTACCTTCTTAAACATTTACCTTTTTGAATATATAAAAAAAATATATATATATTGTGAGGAAATTGATTTAACTATAAGGACATTGCTTTACATGTGAGTACAAAGGATAAAATGCAGGAACTTAATCATTGATGTTACTCCGTCACACTTGAGGAGTGGGTGGGGCATGGAAAAGACCGTCCCTTTACATACAGTCACCAAAATGAATTTGGTTAACAAAATAACAGTAAGCAAGCCAAAGGTATGGAAATCCATTCCAAATGTAGGATCATTTTAAAATTATACTTTGTTCTGCAACTTGTTTCAAAAGTTTGCTCCATGAATAATCAAGGGCATTTAGAGTTTGTTGTAGACACTCCGTGTGTTCTGTGTTCTGACAGCCCCAGGGTGTGAGAGCTGAGAGCAGCTTGAACGGTTGATCTAAACCTGCAAAACCGGTGGCACATTCAGACACCCCTAAACACACACACACTTGAATGGAAATCTTAATAAACGATGACTCTGACTCTGGGGTTTCCACACATTCTACATTAGTTTTTTATTTTGTTTTTTATTTTCCATAGTTGCCAGTGAGATTGTTAACGGAATATAAATGTTAGTGTTTATATCCTGGGTGCCACAGTTCTGTTCTGTTGTTCTGCCCTGCTAGGTGGACACATGTCCAGGGGGTTCCTTCTGTGTCGTATTTAGGGGAAGGTTTCTTCATTTTGCTCCAGATAATTTACACAACTTCCTGTAAAAAGACAAAAAACAGAATCCATCAGGGTTAATGAGCACAGCATCCTGACCTCCAGTGTTGACTGGGTTCAGTTCCACATGCAGAACAGGATCGATCCACATTCCTGCTGTGTGTGGGTTAGGTGTGTGTGGGTTAGATGTGTGTGGGTTAGGTGTGTGTGGGTTAGGTGTGTGTGGGTTAGGTGTGTGTGGGTTAGGTGTGTGTGGGCTAGGTTGTGTGTGGGTTAGGTGTGTGTGGGTTAGGTGTGTGTGGGTTAGGTGTGTGTGGGTTAGGTGTGTGTGGGTTAGGTGTGTGTGGGTTAGGTGTGTGTGGGCTAGGTTGTGTGTGGGTTAGGTGTGTGTGGGTTAGGTGTGTGTGGGTTAGGTGTGTGTGGGTTAGGTGTGTGTGGGTTAGGTGTGTGTGGGTTAGGGCTAGGTTTTTTGGTCAAGTGGTTTTTGTCCTGCTAAGATGTACTACTAATTCTGTACTGCAGAGTTTACCCTCTTAGTTCCCTGCAGTTGAAAGCATTTAAGCTTCCTAAGGACTGTGTGGTCTAATGGTTGATAAACTGCAGCCAACCCCTGTACCCCTGCCCCACCCTAAAGCCTTCTGGGAACTGATGAGGATAGTGTAGGTGTGTTACAGTAATACAGTAACAACAATATGTTGACTGAAGGTCCATTGGAAGGTTGAGTGTGCATGCATGCATATGGTGTGTGTGTGTTTTGTGTGTATGGTGTGTGTGTTGTGTGTGTGTGCACTCGTACATTCCCTCCTCGTTGGTTTGATCCACAAATGCACACACTGCGTGGTCCCGATCCAGGATGTGCTGCTTCAGACCCTGGATCTCTGCCAGCATGGTCGTCTTCTTTGCTTCATTATCCGCTGAGGAGTAACAGAGACACTTTGAAGGTGGTCATGCATTCAAATGTTCAAGGAAAAACAATAAAAATGTACGTGTGAGATTTGTGCACCAGGGTAACCAGGGTAACACCTCCACCTTGGCTTCCATACCTTGTAGTTTCTTTAGGTCCTCAGTCACCTTTGTCTTCTTCTTCTCATGGGATCCCTGTGAACGACAAGGGGGGGGGGTGAAAAAGAAATAAAGGAAGACACAACATCTTGGTGAGATACTATACATGTGTAACTTCTAGACAAAATGACGTCTTTCTTCAATGTTGAGATGTACGTACTTAACACTGAGGGACAGACAGGTTCTTGTTTAACACTGAGGGACAGACAGGTTCTTGTTTAACACTGAGGGACAGACAGGTTCTTGTTTAACACTGAGGGACAGACAGGTTCTTGTTTAACACTGAGCGACAGACAAGTTCTTGTTTAACACTGAGGGACAGACAGGTTCTTGTTTAACACTGAGGGACAGACAGGTTCTTGTTTAACACTGAGCGACAGACAGGTTCTTGTTTAACACTGAGGGACAGACAGGTTCTTGTTTAACACTGAGCGACAGACAGGTTCTTGTTTAACACTGAGGGACAGACAGGTTCTTGTTTAACACTGAGGGACAGACAGGTTCTTGTTTAACACTGAGCGACAGACAGGTTCTTGTTTAACACTGAGGGACAGACAGGTTCTTGTTTAACACTGAGGGACAGACAGGTTCTTGTTTAACACTGAGGGACAGACAGGTTCTTGTTTAACACTGAGGGACAGACAGGTTCTTGTTTAACACTGAGGGACAGACAGGTTCTTGTTTAACACTGAGGGACAGACAGGTTCTTGTTTAACACTGAGGGACAGACAGGTTCTTGTTTAACACTGAGGGACAGACAGGTTCTTGTTTAACACTGAGGGACAGACAGGTTCTTGGGGCATCATCCACTCTCCCATGGGAGAGAGTACCCTATTCTAGCCCTGTCCCTCTGGCCAACCCCACTCATATAATACACTTCAGATACTCCGCCCCTCAGACAATTTAACAGTTGTAAAGAAAAGTACAGACACACTACACAATACTAACCAGTGACTAACCATACTTTTCCCAGTGACAGTGTGTTCTCCCAGTGACAGTGTGTTTTCCCAGTGACAATGTGTTTTCCCAGTGACAATGTGTTTTCCCAGTGACAGTGTGTTTTCCCAGTGACAATGTGTTTTCCCAGTGACAATGTGTTTTCCCAGTGACAATGTGTTTTCCCAGTGACAATGTGTTTTCCCAGTGACAATGTGTTTTCCCAGTGACAGTGTGTTTTCCCAGTGACAATGTGTTTTCCCAGTGACAATGTGTTTTCCCAGTGACAATGTGTTTTCCCAGTGACAATGTGTTTTCCATACCTTTTCTTCATTACACTTCTGCATGTTCAGGTCCAGTTCTTCTGTGAATTTGATGGATTCTTGTTTCTCTTTTTGCAGCTCGTCCATTTTGTTTTTGAGTGGCTTGAATTGCTCATTCAGCCCTGTGATCTTCATCTTGATCTGGTGGATGCGGTCCTCCTTCTGCTTCATCTGATTAGAGCCCAGTGCAAGGGTGCTCCTCAGCTGCCGCAGGCTCATCTCCTGCTTGATGGCCTCGAACATTAACCACCCCATCCCGCTCATGCTCAGGAACAGCAAGACAGACAGCAGCTTCATGCTTGAACCAAGACTGGCACAGAGCAGGAAAGAGAGGGAGATCCCCTGCAAATACCAAGTTCCAGAGAGTTTTCTATTCTGCCTAATCAGGTCTTGAACTTTGCAGTTTCTCTGTACCAAGCAGATGTGTCTGGGTGGAAGGACTGTGTTCCTGACTGTAGATCCGCAACCCCTCTTAGAGATCCTGAATGTGGTGTGTGTACCTGTAACCTGCTAGGTTTGCCAAGCAAAGGTTACTTCCTTGTTTACGTAGCCCCGCCCATCCCCTTCGGCTTTCGCGTTTTTCTATTTGTCTCTGTCTCTCTAACAAACAATGTAAAGTCTGCCTGAAAGCCAACACACACCCAAAAGTAAATGCTGTTTAGCAGGTTTGACCAGGTCTTTGCCCTTTCAAAACCGAACAGGTTTTGTAATCCATTACAAGTGGGCGTGACTGAGTTTAGCCTTCCAGTGAATCTCTCTCTCTCGGTCTCTCTTTCACACACACACACACATACACACACACAGGAAGATCTCCAGTTTCAGTCTGTTAGTGACACCGATGGTGACTTTAATGTTGCAGAAAGAGGAGTGTCTCCAGGAAGGACAGGAGGAGGGGGAAGGGGAGGAGAGATCCAGCACCAGGAAACTGACAATCAGTAGATCACCTGTACTAAGCAGGAGTGGAAGGATCACAGGTAAACACTTTCTCTGAAGAAAAATAAATACATTTGTTGATTGTGAATACCTGTGGATGTGTTGTGAGGGTGCACACACTGACACTACACCCTCGGTGCATCGGAACGAGCTCTTACGGAACCAGTTATTTATAGACGGTAAACACACCTTTGTCACTCCAGAGCGGATATGAGGCTGCATGGGGGGGTCGTGTGTGGCTCCGGGCTGGTGTGCGCTGCCATGCTGGTCATCATCTTCCTACGGAGGAAAGAAGAGGACGAGTTGCAGACTAAAGTGCAGTTTCAGCTAGTGAAACTGCAGATGACAGGAGACATACTGATGGAGAATCAACACGAGATCATCCGAATCCACAACCTGCTGGACAAAAGCAATGCTCAGATGAACGTGCTGGATCCAGAAGTCAGCCAAGTTAAGGCCACCGAGGAGATCTGGAAGAAAAAGCTAGAGACATGCACAGGAGAGAAGGTGAGGGGGGAGCCATGGAACAGGCCTTCCTGTAAAAGAGGTTCAGGAGGATGAGAAATGTGTTGTCAGTTCTCTTGTATTTCCTCTCCCTTGTATTGTAGCTTCACTGCTTCCCAAACCAAACTGAATCATTCTGTTGCCTGTAATTGGTACTGTTTAGTTTAAGTCTTTCATTTAGTCTTTAATCTTATATCAGATTGACTGGACGTTCTTGACTGTTGCTTTAACTCACAGAAAAACATGGCCGATGAGGTTGAGTTCATCAAATCACAACAAGCTGAAGTTTTTGGTGAGTCCTGGAGCCCAAAACATCCTGTTTCTTATTCAGAGTATTTGTCCTAACCCTAACCCTAACCGGTACAATACAGTTCAGGATAACAGGGGCAAACCTGCTCTTTTCTTCACTGCCTTCAACTGTGACAGGGTTCAACTTCTCCCACGGTTAGGTCTGGCAGTGCTTTAGAGGGGGAAGGAGACACCTGGTGGATGACTTGGTCATTACATCTCTTTAGTTGCATTAAATTATCCCATTTTGCTCGGTGCAAGAAACGTATAAAAATGTTATAAGTAAAATAAATAAATATATATGCCTCTGTCATGGCTGACAGTACAGACATTGGGGCAGTACAGACATATTAATATTTACACACTTTGTTTTGCACACCTACTGAAGGTTCCTATTTTCTCTCATGCGTGTCTGTCCTCTCCTGCAGCTGAGTTTGAAAAAGAGACGTCTGTCTGGAAGGTGGAGGTGAACTCTCTCCAAAAACAGATGACTCAGCACAGCAAACTGTGTAACTTTGTCAGAGGTGACTCCGATGAAGCCAGGTAGACACTTACATTCTTACATTTTAATCATTTAGCAGATTTGCTTTTATAAAGTATACACCAGATTCCCAGTCACATCCATTCCTTCACACTACAAAGATTGTTTCAGTCCATCGCACACCTTTTCAAACTCATTTATTTGAAATCTGTTCAGGAAACTGTGTGGAACTGTGGTTCCTAAGGAGAACCCTAAAGAACTTGAAGTTAAAGAAGCACCACAACCAGAAGCACCACAACCAGATGCACCACAACCAGAAGCACCAAAACCAGATGCACCAAAACCAGATACACCAAAACCAGATGCACCAAAACCATAGCCCCCAGAACAACAGAAAGAGAAGCAAGGTGAAAAGATGAAATGATAGTGGGTTTGGGAGGCTGCTTGTGTAATATATAATTTGTCATTAAATCATATTTTGAACCTCTAGATTATTTAATGTATTTTGATGATAACCTGATTGGAACTTTTAATTTTATATTTTAAAAGAATTCTGAAGGTTATTTTGTGTCACATTAAAGCAGTGGAAAGATAACATGTTTTAGTTGTTTTTCATTCCGTATTACCCTGTTGTCCCTTTACTTTGAATTTACTTTTTGGTTTGTCAGTTAACCCCTTAACAAGCACACACACAAACACACATGCACAGACACACACACATACACACACACACACACACACAAAGAGGCATTGAATAACTGTTATTAACCTTGTCTTAATGACCCTGCCTGAGGGGTCTGTGTGTGTGAGTGTGTGATTCTAACATATGTATCCACCAACAGTATTGACCAATCCCAGAGCCCAGAGTCTCCCTGTCGTTCCTCATCATCTTCACTTTGGCTCCCCGGTGAGGCGGGGTCCACCAAAACACTGACCAATCGAAGGCCTTAGATTAAACCAGCTGTTTGTTAGTTGAAGTCTAATTCAGATTGATCTTTTTTTTGCTCAGAACTGTGTAAGTGTGTGTACTGTGTCTGTATAAAACCATGAAACGATGAATTGTTGTGTGCTGAAAATATCAATTTCAAGTTTGCATGATTCGCAGTCTTTAAGAGGCTATGCACTGGTTATGTGTGTGTATTTAGGGTGAGTGTTAAGCAATGAAAACATGAAGTAAATGTACGGCAAAACAGACATAATAAGAACTGCCCCTTAAACATCATAAACATAAACCCTCATCTTGCTTCATTTCTGTGAGCCACATCTCACTGTGACAACATATGTTTGGTGTCATAGTATATTATCCTATTTTATTTCAGGACGTGTGTTGTTAGGTAACTGTGTCACATGACCAACAGCGTTCCCTTAGTGTGATGCAGGGTTGAGGACACAGGCCCTCTGCCCTCACTCAGATCCGCTCCGTGGCGACCTTGAAGGCTCGCTGGGGCGGAATGCTGGGCGTCCGATGGCACTGGACTAATTGTGAGCCGGCGGGGGCATTGTCATCTGTGGAGCCCAGTGGATGAGTGTGGGGGGGGGAGGGGGAAGCGGGGAGGAAGGGGGGGGCAGAGAAAGGGATAGGCCAGTGGGGACGGTGCAGTAGGGGGGGAGGGAGGGGGCCCACACGGTGCAGTAGGGGGGGAGGGAGGGGGCCCACACGGTGCAGTAGGGGGGGAGGGAGGGGGCCCACACGGTGCAGTAGGGGGGGAGGGAGGGGGCCCACACGGTGCAGTAGGGGGGGAGGGAGGGGGTCCACACGGTGCAGTAGGGGGGAGGGAGGGGGTCCACACGGTGCAGTAGGGGGGGAGGGAGGGGGTCCACACGGTGCAGTAGGGGGGGAGGGAGGGGGCCCACACGGTGCAGTAGGGGGGGAGGGAGGGGGCCCACACGGTGCAGTAGGGGGGGAGGGAGGGGGCCCACACGGTGCAGTAGGGGGGAGGGAGGGGGCCCACACGGTGCAGTAGGGGGGGAGGGAGGGGGCCCACACGGTGCAGTAGGGGGGGAGGGAGGGGGCCCACACGGTGCAGTAGGGGGGAGGGAGGGGGCCCACACGGTGCAGTAGGGGGGGAGGGAGGGGGTCCACACGGTGCAGTAGGGGGGGAGGGAGGGGGTCCACACGGTGCAGTAGGGGGGAGGGAGGGGGCCCACACGGTGCAGTAGGGGGGAGGGAGGGGGCCCACACGGTGCAGTAGGGGGGAGGGAGGGGGCCCACACGGTGCAGTAGGGGGGGAGGGAGGGGGCCCACACGGTGCAGTAGGGGGGGAGGGAGGGGGCCCACACGGTGCAGTAGGGGGGGAGGGAGGGGGCCCACACGGTGCAGTAGGGGGGGAGGGAGGGGGTCCACACGGTGCAGTAGGGGGGAGGGAGGGGGCCCACACGGTGCAGTAGGGGGGGAGGGAGGGGGTCCACACGGTGCAGTAGGGGGGGAGGGAGGGGGCCCACACGGTGCAGTAGGGGGGGAGGGAGGGGGCCCACACGGTGCAGTAGGGGGGGAGGGAGGGGGCCCACACGGTGCAGTAGGGGGGGAGGGAGGGGGTCCACACGGTGCAGTAGGGGGGAGGGAGGGGGTCCACACGGTGCAGTAGGGGGGGAGGGAGGGGGTCCACACGGTGCAGTAGGGGGGGAGGGAGGGGGCCCACACGGTGCAGTAGGGGGGGAGGGAGGGGGCCCACACGGTGCAGTAGGGGGGAGGGAGGGGGTCCACACGGTGCAGTAGGGGGGGAGGGAGGGGGTCCACACGGTGCAGTAGGGGGGGAGGGAGGGGGTCCACACGGTGCAGTAGGGGGGGAGGGAGGGGGCCCACACGGTGCAGTAGGGGGGGAGGGAGGGGGTCCACACGGTGCAGTAGGGGGGGAGGGAGGGGGCCCACACGGTGCAGTAGGGGGGGAGGGAGGGGGTCCACACGGTGCAGTAGGGGGGAGGGAGGGGGTCCACACGGTGCAGTAGGGGGGAGGGAGGGGGTCCACACGGTGCAGTAGGGGGGAGGGAGGGGGCCCACACGGTGCAGTAGGGGGGGAGGGAGGGGGCCCACACGGTGCAGTAGGGGGGAGGGAGGGGGTCCACACGGTGCAGTAGGGGGGAGGGAGGGGGCCCACACGGTGCAGTAGGGGGGAGGGAGGGGGCCCACACGGTGCAGTAGGGGGGGAGGGAGGGGGCCCACACGGTGCAGTAGGGGGGGAGGGAGGGGGTCCACACGGTGCAGTAGGGGGGAGGGAGGGGGCCCACACGGTGCAGTAGGGGGGAGGGAGGGGGTCCACACGGTGCAGTAGGGGGGAGGGAGGGGGCCCACACGGTGCAGTAGGGGGGGAGGGAGGGGGCCCACACGGTGCAGTAGGGGGGGAGGGAGGGGGTCCACACGGTGCAGTAGGGGGGGAGGGAGGGGGCCCACACGGTGCAGTAGGGGGGAGGGGGTCCACACGGTGCAGTAGGGGGGGAGGGAGGGGGTCCACACGGTGCAGTAGGGGGGGAGGGAGGGGGTCCACACGGTGCAGTAGGGGGGAGGGAGGGGGCCCACACGGTGCAGTAGGGGGGGAGGGAGGGGGCCCACACGGTGCAGTAGGGGGGGAGGGAGGGGGTCCACACGGTGCAGTAGGGGGGGAGGGAGGGGGTCCACACGGTGCAGTAGGGGGGAGGGAGGGGGCCCACACGGTGCAGTAGGGGGGGAGGGAGGGGGCCCACACGGTGCAGTAGGGGGGAGGGAGGGGGTCCACACGGTGCAGTAGGGGGGAGGGAGGGGGCCCACACGGTGCAGTAGGGGGGAGGGAGGGGGCCCACACGGTGCAGTAGGGGGGGAGGGAGGGGGCCCACACGGTGCAGTAGGGGGGGAGGGAGGGGGTCCACACGGTGCAGTAGGGGGGAGGGAGGGGGCCCACACGGTGCAGTAGGGGGGAGGGAGGGGGTCCACACGGTGCAGTAGGGGGGAGGGAGGGGGCCCACACGGTGCAGTAGGGGGGGAGGGAGGGGGCCCACACGGTGCAGTAGGGGGGGAGGGAGGGGGTCCACACGGTGCAGTAGGGGGGGAGGGAGGGGGTCCACACGGTGCAGTAGGGGGGGAGGGAGGGGGCCCACACGGTGCAGTAGGGGGGAGGGGGTCCACACGGTGCAGTAGGGGGGGAGGGAGGGGGTCCACACGGTGCAGTAGGGGGGGAGGGAGGGGGTCCACACGGTGCAGTAGGGGGGAGGGAGGGGGCCCACACGGTGCAGTAGGGGGGGAGGGAGGGGGCCCACACGGTGCAGTAGGGGGGGAGGGAGGGGGTCCACACGGTGCAGTAGGGGGGGAGGGAGGGGGTCCACACGGTGCAGTAGGGGGGGAGGGAGGGGGTCCACACGGTGCAGTAGGGGGGGAGGGAGGGGGTCCACACGGTGCAGTAGGGGGGGAGGGAGGGGGCCCACACGGTGCAGTAGGGGGGGAGGGAGGGGGTCCACACGGTGCAGTAGGGGGGGAGGGAGGGGGTCCACACGGTGCAGTAGGGGGGGAGGGAGGGGGTCCACACGGTGCAGTAGGGGGGGAGGGAGGGGGCCCACACGGTGCAGTAGGGGGGGAGGGAGGGGGTCCACACGGTGCAGTAGGGGGGAGGGAGGGGGCCCACACGGTGCAGTAGGGGGGAGGGAGGGGGTCCACACGGTGCAGTAGGGGGGGAGGGAGGGGGCCCACACGGTGCAGTAGGGGGGGAGGGAGGGGGTCCACACGGTGCAGTAGGGGGGGAGGGAGGGGGTCCACACGGTGCAGTAGGGGGGGAGGGAGGGGGCCCACACGGTGCAGTAGGGGGGAGGGGGTCCACACGGTGCAGTAGGGGGGGAGGGAGGGGGTCCACACGGTGCAGTAGGGGGGGAGGGAGGGGGTCCACACGGTGCAGTAGGGGGGGAGGGAGGGGGTCCACACGGTGCAGTAGGGGGGGAGGGAGGGGGCCCACACGGTTCATACTGTACTGAAACCCAAACAGGATGTTTGTTTAAGGCTGTGAAATGAAACAGGATGTTTGTTTAAGGCTGTGGTGTCTGGCCTTAAGGCTGTGAAATGAAACTTTACCAGGTGGTGTTCACAAAAGTGCCAAACACACAAGCATGATGAACACACAAGCATGATGAACACACAAGCATGATGAACACACAAGCATGATGATCACACAAGCATGATGAACACACAAGCATGATGAACACACAAGCATGATGAACACACAAGCATGATGAACACACTAGCATGATGAACACACAAGCATGATGAACACACAAGCATGATGAACACACAAGCATGATGATCACACAAGCATGATGAACACACAAGCATGATGATCACACAAGCATGATGAACACACAAGCATGATGAACACACAAGCATGATGAACACACAAGCATGATGAACACACTAGCATGATGAACACACAAGCATGATGAACACACAAGCATGATGATCACACAAGCATGATGAACACACAAGCATGATGATCACACAAGCATGATGAACACACAAGCATGATGAACACACAAGCATGATGAACACACTAGCATGATGAACACACAAGCATGATGAACACACAAGCATGATGAACACACAAGCATGATGATCACACAAGCATGATGAACACACAAGCATGATGAACACACAAGCATGATGAACACACAAGCATGATGATCACACAAGCATGATGAACACACAAGCATGATGAACACACAAGCATGATGAACACACTAGCATGATGAACACACAAGCATGATGATCACACAAGCATGATGAACACACAAGCATGATGATCACACAAGCATGATGAACACACAAGCATGATGAACACACAAGCATGATGAACACACAAGCATGATGATCACACAAGCATGATGAACACACAAGCATGATGAACACACAAGCATGATGAACACACAAGCATGATGAACACACTAGCATGATGAACACACAAGCATGATGAACACACAAGCATGATGAACACACAAGCATGATGATCACACAAGCATGATGAACACACAAGCATGATGAACACACAAGCATGATGAACACACTAGCATGATGAACACACAAGCATGATGAACACACAAGCATGATGAACACACAAGCATGATGATCACACAAGCATGATGAACACACAAGCATGATGAACACACAAGCATGATGAACACACAAGCATGATGAACACACAAGCATGATGATCACACAAGCATGATGAACACACAAGCATGATGATCACACAAGCATGATGAACACACAAGCATGATGAACACACAAGCATGATGAACACACAAGCATGATGAACACACAAGCATGATGATCACACAAGCATGATGAACACACAAGCATGATGAACACACAAGCATGATGAACACACAAGCATGATGATCACACAAGCATGATGAACACACAAGCATGATGAACACACAAGCATGATGATCACACAAGCATGATGAACACACAAGCATGATGAACACACAAGCATGATGAACACACAAGCATGATGATCACACAAGCATGATGAACACACAAGCATGATGAACACACAAGCATGATGAACACACAAGCATGATGATCACACAAGCATGATGAACACACAAGCATGATGAACACACAAGCATGATGAACACACAAGCATGATGAACACGCAAGCATGATGAACACGCAAGCATGATGAACACACAAGCATGATGAACACACAAGCATGATGAACGCACAAGCATGATGAACGCACAAGCATGATGAACGCACAAGCATGATGAACAAACAAGCATGATGAACACACAAGCATGACAAACACACCAAAGACAAACACAGGAACATGAGGAACAAGAGCAGTATAGGGAATGACAGACTGATGACCAACATCTGAAAATAAGGAACGTTTATTTTCTTACAGGAATTGTGATTCTGAGCACAGTAAAATACTTTTATTGAAACCACTTCAAAGCTAAAGAGTGTGTCCATGAGGGGTCCTCAGCTACAAGAGATAGCCAAGCTTCAGACACACAATTATTTGAGTCCGTTTTGCCCTAATAATAATATTAATAATAAAAGACCTACGGTCTTCTTCAGACAACCGCCTGGTGGTCCCACCGCTCAAGACCGCCCGGTCCCAACACAAGCTCTTCTCCTGTCTGGCCCCCCAGTGGTGGAATCAACTCCCCACTTCCATCAGAGACACTGACTGTCTCTCCACCTTCAAGAAAAGGCTCAAGACGCACTTGTTCCGGGAGTACAACGGTACTTAGGAATGGTTCGCTTGACCCGATGTTAGTTTCCTCAAGGATCACAATGACTCTTGCTTAGAGACTTGTTGCTCTTGTGGTTAGTGGTAACTGACTTTTTGTACTCGCTGTGATATATTGTTTTATTATTGTTGCTTGCTTTTTTTCCACAGGTACACTTGCACTTATAGCAGTTCATGTTGTTTAATTGTAACTTGTTTAACTACATGCTCTTATGGTTCTTCCCTTTGGCACTTATTTTGGTTGTTCACAATGTGTGCTTCATGTTTTGGCTACTCGCAATGTTTTGTGGCTATCTCGTTGTTATGATCAGTGACCTATGCACTTTGTAAAGCTCTCTCTTGGAAGTCGCTTTGGATAAAAGCGTCTGCTAAATGAATAAATGTAAATTTAAATTTAAATGTCCCAAAGCCGATGATAAACACCTGTGGTTGGACACTGAAACTCACAAACAGGTGACAGGCCTGGCCATGACTGCTGTTGTCTTAGAGCACATATTGTAGTTTAGTAGAACTCCTACCACTGTATATTAACACTATTACTGATCAAGTTTTGAAAGCATCAGCTTTCTTCTCGGTGACTGTGAGAGTGGGGGACATCACGGCTGGATGATAATCACATCTATTGATCAGATTAATGTAGGGAGGAAAGACCGCAGGCTACAGGAATAAATCAATACATCTCTAATTACACTGAATGATCTGTGTGTGCTTCCAAACTCACAGGGGGTGTATAAATACCACGTCCCGTTTGAGACTTGTTCACACACACACTCACATACACCTTCCCATACTGATTCCCTTCTCTCAAACCTCTACTCACCACATACTCACCACAGAAAACACAACTTTGCACACATCACATACAAATCCACTCACTTCCCCGTAAACACCTACAACTCGACAACCAGAGATGTTACACAACGGCAGAAGGTCAGATCATTGGGGACTCCTGACTCCGTTCATGAGACGGGTCTGCAGGACTCCTGACAGGAGAGGAAGACCTCTGCAACTGCAGCATGGTTCCCATGTGAGTATAATATATCATAATTATATTATATATAATAATATTTAGGTATTGCTTCAACTGTGGGATTGGTTTATCAGATATAAACATGTCTGTCCTCTACCCATCGGTCTTGTACCCTTCAGGAGATCTGAAAAGGTGTCAGTATGGGAAGGAGCTAAATACAAACCACCTCAGTCTAATTAGCTTGGTTGAAATGTGAGCAGATTGTAACATACTCCTCGACCGCTGGGTTGAGGAGGTGTGCTTGATACTCTCTAAGGACAGACTTGGAATTAGAATTTCATTTTTTTTCCAGATCTATATCTCTGCTCTCAGTTGAACCCTGCCGTTCCTCGTGCGGCTCTCTGGGTCTCTCCCACGTCACAGGGCCGATGTGGACGTTCGTCTGCTGGGTCTGCACTCTGCCAGAGGCTGTGTGATATGTTTGATATTCGGTTGTTCCTCTGCGTAATCACGTCAACTAAATATCAGACATATTCCTACAGAGTCAGGCACACATCACCACTCCACCACAGAGCCCACTCACTCAGCCCAGAGCACTGGCACAGCAGAACGCATCATCTAAAGTTTAAGAATTGCTTGCTGAGTTGTCTCACACTTAATGTTGTTGCTGTGCTGTTTAGTTTTCAAGGTAATAAAATGCTGCACTGAAAATATTAATTATCTGAATGATATTTATTGAAAGTTGGTTTCAATTCAAATATGCACATATATTATTTGTTTGTATTATGTGGAATACCCTCCTGACGAACAAAGACAACATCATGGAATTTCTGTGGTAGATATTAAGTGGTAGATATTAAGTGGTAGATATTAAGTGGTAGATATTAAGTGGTAGATATTAAGTGGTAGATATACTGCCCACTCCCCCCCTCTCCCTGAGCCAGCCCTGCCTCTCCCTGAGCCAGCCCTGCCTCTCCCTGAGGCAGCCCTGCCTCTCCCTGAGCCAGCCCTGCCTCTCCCTGAGCCAGCCCTGCCTCTCCCTGAGCCAGCCCTGCCTCTCCCTGAGGCAGCCCTGCCTCTCCCTGAGGCAGCCCTGCCTCTCCCTGAGCCAGCCCTGCCTCTCCCTGAGGCAGCCCTGCCTCTCCCTGAGCCAGCCCTGCCTCTCCCTGAGCCAGCCCTGCCTCTCCCTGAGCCAGCCCTGCCTCTCCCTGAGGCAGCCCTGCCTCTCCCTGAGCCAGCCCTGCCTCTCCCTGAGGCAGCCCTGCCCACTCCCCCCACATACCCATGTCCCGCAGCAGGGTTAGACATAGGGGGATGCAACAAATACAATTACTGGCCATGATGTATTATTTTTAGACCACTTCATTAATAGAACAGAACTGGAGGAATCCAATAGTTGATTTTGTACATGAGCATTTCATTACGCAATGTCCAGTTCTGACTGATCACCCAACCAGTGAAGCTATGATGTGTACATGCTTGCAGGAGCACTGGCAACACTGAAACCATCCAGGATGTATCAGAGGACTGTGAGATAGTGTTAACAGTGTAATAATGACTGTATAAACTAGCTGTGAGGGAATAACTGGGTTGTTCAGTAAACTTCCTTCTGCTCTCATTATTTTACCTGGTAATCATCCGACTGGATCACAGAACTGTGGGCGAGGAAATAGATCTCAGATAACAGTTTAGAGACAGTGGACAGTGTGTGAGTCTGTTCCTGTGGAGTATGTGAGTCTGTTCCTGTGGACAGTGTGTGAGTCTGTTCCTGTGGACAGTGTGTGAGTCTGTTCCTGTGGACAGTGTGTGAATCTGTTCCTGTGGACAGTGTGTGAGTCTGTTCCTGTGGACAGTGTGTGTTTCTGTTCCTTATCAGTGCACACATTGTGGCTTGTTCAAACAACTTGTGTGATAAATAAAAATGTGTAAACTATACATGAAAGGGAAACACTATCTTTCTATAAATGTCTCTGACTTGTGTATTTGCTTACCATGCTTTTGAGAATGTACAATTGTCAAAAAGATACAAGGTATCTTTCAATGTGAATACCCTTCTGTAATGCTCTGGATACCAAGAAAAAAAAGAAAAAAAGAAAACAAAGAAAGGGAAACACTATCAGACCAAACAGTCTAACTCTCTCCTCTCTCTCCTCTCTCTCTTTCACACACACACAGTCACAAACACCAATCGGATGTGTACCGATTATGTATGTGAATACTGACAGTGCATGATTAACATTGCATTGATTTATAGAATTAGATGTCATGCTAGATGCATGGGACACAGCCAAGCCACATTCAAAGTGCCCACATTTCACAGGTTCATTAAAAAATCGGAGAACCTCAAGTTAAGCATGCTTAAATGCGTAATTCTAAAAGTAATTGCGTCTTCAAGCAAAAGAAAATGCTATAATTAATGATATCTTAGTCATTTCACATTAAAAACATGTAGTAAGCATTGGAGCACATCAATTTCAATGAAACACGCATACACACATGTTACAGAACTGCCGACCACCTGCTCTGTGATTGGTAGAACTGCCCACCACCTGCTCTGTGATTGGTAGAACTGCCCACCACATGCTCTGTGATTGGTAGAACTGCCCACCACGTGCTCTGTGATTGGTAGAATTGAGGCTGTGGCTTGAATGACCTGTGTGTCATCAGTGTTCAATGCAGTTGGAGATGCTTTCAAAGTTAAATGACTGCTTCTGGCCAATGTTATCTCACTGGCTCCACACTGTGTGCACAGGGCCAATTACTACAAGACAACAAGAGATGACAAGTTTGTGTATGTGTGAGTGTGTGTGACTGTGTGTGTGTGTGTGTGTGTGTGTGTGTGTATGTGTGTGTATGTGTGTGTATGTGTGTAGATATATAAATTTGTGTCTAAGAATTACAATCACAGAAGGAGATCAGGGGAGAAACAGAGAGAGCAAGAGAGAGAGAGAGAGAGAGAGAGAGAGAGAGAGAGAGAGAGAGAGAGACAGAGAGAAAGAGAGAGAGAGAGAGAGAGAGAGAGAGTGAGGGAGAGAGAGAGAGAGAGAGAGAGAGAGAGAGAGAGAGAGAGAGAGAGAGAGAGATCTACATGTATAGAGAAACAGCAGTGGGGCAGATAGTAGGAAGTGAAGGTATAAATATCTTAGAGCACAGTCACCATAGTCCAAGACCTCCCCGAAAGTAACAGAACGGAGAGCGGGAGAGACAGCAGCAACTCAAACTAGAGAAAAGGATCAGCTGAAAAAAAGAAGGAAAGATCAAAGTGAGGGGAACCTTCCAGAAAGGTAACGTCTGCTACTTGATAAGGATCCTGATGACAGGGATTGACAGAGAATGTTAAAAAAATTAACGTTAAAACATTTCATCAAAGATTACATTTTGGGGTGGAGTTAGTTTACACTCCTCAGAGGAAATCGTTTTTTTTTTTTACTAATACTTCATTTGCTAAAGAAACATGGAGGGAAACATGCATCTGGAATTAAGACCATCTTCATCAGAGATGTTCTAAGTTATAGCATCCATCATGAAATGGACCAGATAACTGGTTACTGGGATGGCTAAACTAATGGAAATCAATTCTCCACAGACAGAATGACAGACTCAGGGAGGATCATGTTTTTGGCTTTGGTGTTCATCCTGAGTGCCTCTGTACCCTGCCTGACCATATCCAACAGCGGGGAGTGCTACTTTAACACCAAAGGTGCAGTACTGTGTTGTGTGAGTGTGTTCATGTGTCTTGTACCCGTGTGTGCTGATTCAGTGCATACCTGATCGTGTGAGTGTGTTTCAGGAAGTTGTGAATACATGGGGCAGGCGTATGGAATAGGAGAGAGCTGGATGACTGAGGACTGTTACCAGTGTGTCTGCATGGAACCATTTGGAGTGGGATGCTGTGACCAGTAAGTGTGCGCTCCAAAATAAAAATGCAGTAATATTTACTCACTCACTCACTCAGTCACTCACTCAGTGTTACTCACATGAAGCCTATTACTGTTTCCCTCTAAGTGGATCCCAGCCTGTGGACTATCCTGACTGGTGTGAAGTGGTCCGCAAGCCTGACTCGTGCAGCAGTGTTGCTGTGATGAGAGCCAATCACAAGCTGCCTTGTCTGTGGGGGAGAGGCCGCCTAAGACCAGGAGCAGGACAACCATGGAAATCTGACAATGATCCCTTATTCTAAAGTGTTAAATACAGTTCCTTTGTTTTGTTTTCAAGTTACCTGTGATGCATATAACACACTATTGGAAGAAAAATTTACCTAATAGATTTAAACTCATGCTTGTTATATCTGCCAAAGTACAAAACTGTAGTTAGTATTCATATCAAATCCCTCTAGTATTTTGTGCAAATGAATGGATGTCTATTATAAAATGTACCTTATAAATGTATATTTCCTACACTTGCTGTAGGTAGGGAGTGAGTGTATGAATTTGATGTTGAAATAAACAGATTTGTGAACAGAGAAGTTACTGAATTTTGGGTGGTTGTTTTTTAAGTCACCATTTCCAAAGCTCGATTGCAATAACAGCCTATAGGACTTTTATTTTGAAATAAAATGATTATTTGGGCGCATACGATCTACGTAGTAGTAGGTCGAGAGAGCAGCAGGCCAGTTTGGCGCTGGGCGGAGGTATGACACGGAGCAAAGTTTTGTTTTCATGAATAAACCATGTGGATACTGATCCCATTAGAAGTTAAAGGTAACATATGCATTTGTTTTTTCACAACGGATACCATCCTGACACAGTTAGCAATCCATCAGAATATATTTTTCTCCAACTTCACAAGACAAATAATAGCTAACTAGCTTGGATGTTGCGAGTACATCTCAGAAAAGCTTCTGGTTAGCAGACGTTGCCTACGCAGACCAGAATGCTGGCTAGTCTTGAATTAGCTTAGTGTCTCTATACCAAGATAGGAAAGACACCGAAGGTAGTCTTCATTGTTGATCTCCTTCCTATGTCAGGTCCCGGGACAGGTGCAGCCCACTACCTTCTGCCTAGTAAAGACTATGTGGTGGGGCGTAAGGGCTGTGACGTCCTTCTGCCCAACGACCAGTCTATCAGCCGGGCTCATGCACACCTCAGTGCCGGTGATCAGGTGAGACTGCGGGATAGAAGCGGTGTGAGTGTGTGGGAGCAGAAGCTAACACGAAACTAGCCTTACAGTTTGACTGACGTGTGAAGTAGGAACCTGTCTTTTGGTCCGGAGTCGGTCATGTTTGTTTCTCAGTAGATGGTGCTGTTGGATTGTTTGCTGCACTTTTACCAGCTGATGTTGCGGTCAAATGTTGTCACGAGAGTGACAAAATGGTTGTTTGATATAAGATTCACCTCTCACCTTGTTCTTACCTTTGCTGACACTTAAACCTGTGTTGGCATGGTCAGATCTGGTTGTATCTGTGCAAAGCTACATATTTGTTGATTGATTTATCGATACATAATGTATTACTGATTGTTCCCCCAGTCCCTGACGGTAAAGGACAGCTCTAAGTATGGCACGTTTGTGAACGAAGAGCGTCTGTCTGGAGACACACCCAGGAATCTGAAGTCAGGGGACAGACTAACGTTTGGGGTCTTCCACAGCAAGTTCAGGTTAGCACAGCAGTCTCCTCACTCCCCCTAGAGGTCCTCTTCATAGGCTGGATGTTGTACATCTAGTCACTGCTAGTTGAAGAAAGACCACTTTTGGGACACCTTTGAGACCAAGCATGTATAAGAAAATGTATAAGATTCTGCAAAGATCTCACTGACTTTGTGTTGACGGTCTGTCTATCTCCCGTCCTAGAATCGAACACCAGGTGATCCTGGTTTGTTCATCGTGCTTGGACATGGATGGGAAAACCTCCCTGTCTCAAGGCCTGCTTCCCCTGGGAGGCCGAATGGTCAACACCTGGACACAAGACTGCACTTACCTGGTCATGCCCTCAGTCAAAGTCACCATCAAGGTCAGTTTGAGAACTTGTGTGAGTGAGTGGTTCCAGGGAGTGAGTGAGTGTTTCCAGGGAGTGAGTGAGTGTTTCCAGGGAGTGAGTGAGTGTTTCCAGGGAGTGAGTGAGTGTTTCCAGGGAGTGAGTGGTTCCAGGGAGTGAGTGAGTGTTTCCAGGGAGTGAGTGAGTGTTTCCAGGGAGTGAGTGAGTGTTTCCAGGGAGTGAGTGAGTGGTTCCAGGGAGTGAGTGAGTGTTTCCAGGGAGTGAGTGGTTCCAGGGAGTGAGTGAGTGTTTCCAGGGAGTGAGTGAGTGTTTCCAGGGAGTGAGTGAGTGTTTCCAGGGAGTGAGTGAGTGTTTCCAGGGAGTGAGTGAGTGGTTCCAGGGAGTGAGTGAGTGTTTCCAGGGAGTGAGTGGTTCCAGGGAGTGAGTGAGTGTTTCCAGGGAGTGAGTGAGTGTTTCCAGGGAGTGAGTGAGTGTTTCCAGGGAGTGAGTGAGTGTTTCCAGGGAGTGAGTGAGTGGTTCCAGGGAGTGAGTGGTTCCAGGGAGTGAGTGAGTGTTTCCAGGGAGTGAGTGTTTCCAGGGAGTGAGTGAGTGGTTCCAGGGAGTGAGTGTTTCCAGGGAGTGAGTGAGTGTTTCCAGGGAGTGAGTGAGTGGTTCCAGGGAGTGAGTGAGTGGTTCCAGGGAGTGAGTGAGTGGTTCCAGGGAGTGAGTGGTTCCAGGGAGTGAGTGAGTGGTTCCAGGGAGTGAGTGAGTGTGTCCATGTGTACTCACTTTTCCTCTCCCTCCATGCAGACTATATGCGCTCTGCTGTGCTGTCGACCCATAGTTACACAGAATTACTTCTCTGAGCTCATTAAAGCAATGCAGCAGAAACAGGAGCAGCCTAAAGTGGAGAGGTAGGTTCCTACACACATACACACACACTACACACTATAGACCCTGTCACTACTCCCTTAGAACACCTGCACTCCTTAAAGCTGTACTACCATTAACGCTGCACTGACTCTTTTGGTAGCTTCTACCCGGATATTGACGAGCCCAGCTTGAACAAAGACGAAGTCGACCTGAGCGAGAGGCAGGAACGCAAACGTCTCTTCACTGACAGGACGTTTGTCTTCCTCAGCTCCAAACAGGTACGTCCGTCTCTGGTCACACTGAAGAGTTAAGATGTGAAACTGTTGCATGGTTATTTCACAGTCTCCTCTCCTCTGTATCTCAGAGTACATTATATATATATATATAGTAATAAAGGAATCTATGAGAGACTTCCATTAGAGTTTATGGCTGAATTATTGCATCCGGCTCAACATTTGTTTTGGGACATGAGTCATTAGCCTCAGCTAGTCGACCAAGCGACTGACTCTGATTCTCTCCCTCTGTCTCTCCTGTGCTCGTCCCGGCAGCTGAAGCGCCTGAGTTCAGCTGTGACGTTTGGAGGAGGGAGGAGCCTCCTCCTGGAGGAGGGGAAGTTGCCAGTGTCACTCCTGGAGTCGCCATGGAGCTGTGTTGTTGACATAGTAACGGGGAACTCCCAGGCAATTTCACCGTCCACCAGGAAATGGGCTGATTCCGTGGGACAGATTCTACAGAAGTACACACACTCTCTCTTTCACATAATCTCTTAATTATATTCTGTAATCTAGAGTGGATCAACCAGAGAATTAAATTAGACAGAGGCCCAATAATTGCCTCCCAAATATCTCTGAATATAGTCTATAGTCAGTAACAATCTTTTTCTGTCTACTTGATTGTGATTAATTTCCCTCCCTTCTCCTCAACTAAACAGGAAGGGATTTCGATTTATCACAGAGTCTGAAATCGGATTGGCTGCCATTTATGTTTCTTGTGAAAAGTATTGCAATCCATCCAATGAAATGGGAGACTCAGGTTGGTGTGTCTCATAGTCCAAAACTTTTTGGGAATTCTCCACTGTTAAGGATTTATATTTTTTGTTGGTTAAACAGCTTTGTGTATGTTGATGATTTTACTAATTGTAATGTGTGTTTTGATTTTCAGATTCAATGCGGGTGAGACGTGTTATTCCGAGAGCCTCTCTATCCCAGAACACCGCAGTGGAGGAGACTGTGCTCCAAGCAGCGTCACAGAACATCACAGCATATGTTGTCAACACAGAGCCATCCCAGCGGTACACACACCCTCACAACAAACTATCTGCAGAACACCCACGTCCCTCCTCCAAGGGCCAGGCTCATGTGTCCTGTCTCTCCCTGGCCAGGATGGACCTGAGTGGGGTGACGGCGGTAGGAGAGACCCCGGAGAGGAACCAGAGCCGGGGCCCCAGCCGGCCCAAACCTTCCCTGGGCCGGGACCAGGCCGCCAGCTGCACCGTCGCAGAGACCATGATGTCATCATTCCCCGCCACAGAGAACGCAGAGCCAGAAACCCGAGGTTGGTGAATTAGAATGAGGACATAAACATGCTCCTGGATATATGTCAGACTGTGTTCTTAGACTTCATGGTCATGCTGTCATTGGTTGCAGGGAGAGGCAACTGCACCGTGTCAAAGTTCTTAGCCCCACCTCCCCAGTTTAGTGGCAGTCCGAAGATGTCCCCTCAAAAAGCCTCTCACCAGAAACCAAAACCTTTGCTACAAGGTTCCCCACACAAACAGTCCTCCCTGACCAGCTTCTTCCAGTCTGTCAACAAGAAAAGGTGAGTGTCTCTTCTCTGCAGGGAGTCAGGTGGCTGAGCGGTTAGGGAATCGGGCTAGTAATCTGAAGGTTGCCAGTTCGATTCCTGGCCGTGCCAAATGACGTTGTGTCCTTGGGCAAGGCACTTCACCCTACTTGCCTTGGGGGGAATGTCCCTGTACTTACTGTAAGTCGCTCTGGATAAGAGCGTCTACTAAATGACTAAATGTAAATGTAGGGAAGGGTCTGCTGCTTGTGGTAATACATAGTGCTACTCACAAACACTGCATAAAGTCTCTCCTTCCTCCTCTCTCTCTTTCTCTCTCTTCTTCTCCTCTTCCTCCTCTCGTCTGTCTCCCAGGCCACGTGAGGAGGGCTTGCCTGCTGAGTCGGAACCGAAGAGAACAGCGGCGCCGCACTCTGACACCACACACACCCCCCACACCCGCTCCACCCCCCACACCCGCTCCAATGCTCCTCCTGTCAGCACCCAGGCCTCAGGGGCCGACCTGTTCCCCGGGCAGCCTCTGTCAGACAGGGTCTCCAGCCCCGCCCAGCAGGGGCTGCGGACCAGGAAGAGGAAGGAGATGGAGGAGGACGAGGTGCCTAAGGGGAGCAGGGCTGAAGGGATGGAGATGGAGGAGATGGAGTCCATCATGTCTGAAGAGATGGTGGACTTTGAGGACGAGCAGATGTCACAGTTGGAACAGAACTCAGCCAATAGAAAGCAGGCCCAAGAGACAGTGAAATATGCCTCCACCAATAAGAAACAACGTCTTCAAGTGGAGGAACATGGAACACCCAATCAGAGGGTTAACCTGGATCCAGTGGAAGGTTCTTCAGCCGGTAGATTTCAGGGTTCTTTGACGGCGCTTGCCTCTGCCAGCAAGGAACAGCAGGTTCATCCGGAGAGCCACCACACGGCCAATCAGACATCAAGCTTGGATCATCAGCGGAGCTCGTCAGCCAATACCAACCTGCGGGCTGAAGTCAAAGATGAGGAGGTGTCTTTTGTTGAGGTCAGAAGAGAAAAGTGTTTTGTTATATGATATAATATGACTTTCTTATAATGGACTAATGGACTTTTAAGAATGAGACAAGAATGTTTCGTGTCTTCCCTGATCTACACATAGTCCCTAACCAGCCCCCCCCCCCCCCCCCCGCCCCCCCGCCCCTCAGGATGGAGCTGCAGGTCCCTGTGGGGCAGCACTGGGTGCCTGTCCTGAATCCTCCGCAGTCAAACAGGAAGTCCCAGTGAGTCTGATGTGCAGAGACACGTCTGGACAGGGGCTGTGGCTGTGGACTGGGTTGTCATGTTGTTTTGTGCCTGTAGGGGGCAGACATGGAGGATGTGGACCTTCCCCGCAGGCTGCTCCAGGTGGAGTTCAAGTCCCTCATGGTGACGGAACCTTCTAGAACCAGGCCTGCGAGCCGGACTGTGAACGGACACAGCCAGAGGAAGAACTTCAAACGGTTCCGGAAGGTTGGTTAGGAATGAAGCACGGCACTGACCAAGAGGGTCTGGCTGCACGCACCTTAAATATGTGTGTGTGCTTGTATCCTGAAACGTTTAACATATATCATGTGTGTGTGTGTGTGTCAGGTCCCTGTGCCTGCTACTGAGGGTTTGCCAAACATCATTGGTGGGTCGGATCTCCTGGCCCACAACCGGGGAACGAGTCACGAGCTGGACGACTGGCTGAGGGAGGCTGCAGAGGTATGGCCTGCCTGTAGACATGTTGCTCACCTGCTGACCCGCTTACCTGCTCACCTGCTGACCCGCTCAAGTTAAACGTATGTGTGTGTGTGTTTCTCAGGAGGAGCGACAGAGCAGGTGTGAGGAGACTTTGGGAGACGACCTCTTCAGGTGAGGACAAGCAGGGCTTCTAGATGGTTCTGAGAATGTGTGGGTTAGGGGAGGGGGGGGGTGATAGTGCTGCAGTCTTCAGCTGACAGGCCCCCAGCTTCATTGTATGCTAACATCACATTCCAGACACACACCCCTACACACACAGACACACTACCCCTACACACACACACACACCACCCCTACACACACACACACACACACTACCCCTACACACACACACACACCACCCCTACACACACACACACACACACTACCCCTACACACACACACACACTACCCCTACACACACACACACACACACACACACTACCCCTACACACACACACACACACACTACCCCTACACACACACACACACACACTACCCCTACACACACACACACACACACTACCCCTACACACACACACACACACACACACTACCCCTACACACACACACACACTACCCCTACACACACACACACACACTACCCCTACACACACACACACACACACACACACACACTACCCCTACACACACACACACACACACTACCCCTACACACACACACACACACACTACCCCTACACACACACACACACTACCCCTACACACACACACACACCACCCCTACACACACACACACACACACACACACCACCCCTACACACACACACACACACACACACACACACCACCCCTACACACACACAGGGTACATGAGACTGAGGGAGGTGGAAGATGAAGTTTGCCTCAATAGTGACTCTGAGCTTGATACATTTTCCAACTCCAGATGGAAGTTGGTAATATTAGAAATATACCATTAAAAAATGATGATCATTAATTAGGAACAAAGAACATACATTTCAGAGAGTGGAGTTTCAGGCCATTTCAGCTTGTTGTTGTCATTCTGACCAATCAGAGCCTCCTGTCTCCTGCGTCACAGCTGTGAGTGGTTGCCTAGGTAACGGAGGTGATGTAAGCAGAGGCTAAGGCTGCTGCATTTTCCCTGTCTAAGCAGAAAAGTGTGTGTGTGTGCGTGTGTGTGTGCTTGTGTGTCTGTGTGTGTGAGACTGAGTAGTTTGATCCCTGAGTCATGATACTCAGCCAGTCATCACTCATGCGTGGCCAAAGAACAGGAACGTCTACTGAGAAAACAAGCCGCTTATTTTGGGGGGTCTGTCTGAACAAGGCTAGCAGACAAGCCTGCTCTGGTTTATGAGAAGGATGTTTGGCTGAAGCTGTTCAAACACAGCCATGTGGGCAGCTGTTAATTGGTGCTATTTTTATGTTTGCTCTGAATGTTGTTTCGGACATTCTGGAATGATGGAGGAGCAAAGCTAAAAGCCTCACTGTAGGTTTGATTGTCTGGAGTTTCTGCACACTCTCAGTTAAACCTGCGTGTGTCTGTCTGTGTGTCTGTGTCTATGTAGGTACAACCCTAAACCTGCCAAGAGAAAATGAGGTTGGAGATCCAGACTTTGTGATTGGGACTAACTTTGTGACTTTTAGTTCGCTGTGGAATTTTTCACTGTTTCTTAACTATGTCACAGCACCTACACACACACACCCTACACACACACACACCCTACACACACACACACACACCCTACACACACACACCCTACACACACACACACACACCCTACACACACACACACCCTTCTCTAATTATGTATGTTAGTGGATGAGTATTACATTAGTAGTTTAGTATTTTGTAAAAGTTTAAAAGTTTTAAAAAATGCCTGTGCCAAAGGGCAAACGTTACCATTAATTGTTTTATACACTAGCTGTTAATTCAGGCACTGGCGGCAAAGAATGTGATGAAGTGTAGTTCATGTTAAGAGCTTTTAAAATATTTTATTTGTCCATAATAAAAAATACTGAGTACAAAACATGTATTAAAAACTTATTACAGAAAAGGAGTTGATATCTTCATGCACCGAGCAACGGTTCCCTGTTAGCCATCACCAGATCCCCCTCCAGGTTCTACCAGATCCCCGTCCTCCAGGTTCTACCAGATCCCCCTCCAGGTTCTACCTGATCCCCGTCCTCCAGGTTCTACCAGATCCCCGTCCTCCAGGTTCTACCAGATCCCCGTCCTCCAGGTTCTACCAGATCCTCCTCCAGGTTCTACCAGATCCCCCTCCAGGTTCTACCAGATCCCCGTCCTCCAGGTTCTACCAGATCCCCCTCCAGGTTCTACCTGATCCCCGTCCTCCAGGTTCTACCAGATCCCCCTCCAGGTTCTACCAGATCCCCGTTCTCCAGGTTCTACCAGATCCCCGTTCTCCAGGTTCTACCAGATCCCCCTTGTTCAGGTTCTACCTGGGAGCTGGGAAACAAGAGGACAGCCAAGTTCTCCTTCAGGCAGTCCTCTCCAGATCTACTAACTGAACTGTAGGTCACTAGCACATATGTGACAGGGTTGGATAGAAGGAAGCAATATGGCCGACAATCGATTCCACACAACCTATTAAAGGGGCCGGATGAAAAGCTGTACCAGATAACCAGTCGCACGTTTTGCTTTCATGCTGTTGAAACCTGTAGTCTTATCAGATGTACATCCAGAGTGTGGGGATTCTCTGCGGTGTAGCACCCAGGTAGCGGTGCCTGTCCAGGGACACACCCAGGCATGGCGTTGCATCGACCACATCCCAAAGGTGACGAGTCGGGTGAAAGGATGAATGAACAAACTACATTCAGTCTTCACAGCTTTTCATAAACACGTATTTGGCACAATCCATCGCTGACTTCTGAGGTGTATGGTGGCTGCGGCACGGTCCGAAAAATGTCACTGAGGATGAAAAACTGACCAACTGGCATAGATACTGCCTGCAGTGTTTGACCACCAGGAAATGTGCGTTTAACAGATATGTCCTTAATAACCAGTTATGATCACAGGTTCTAACATGCTAATGTAGTCTAGCATTCTGTCACATCACTGGATGCGTTATCTCATTCCAAGACAGCTGACTCCAAGCAAGTAAGTAAGCAAAGAGTTGTTCTGATCCGTTATACATTCGGGTATCTGAGTGAAAGCACTTGCATAGGAAGCCTTTGAGTCGTACCAAAACATTGAAACGTTGTCTGTTCTACATATTAGAAAGTCCATGCTAGCAATTCTACTTCTGTGGCACCAACTCCCCTAACAGCACACGTGATGCATCCGATAAAAAGCTTTCTTCAATTGTCAGTGGCACTTAAACTGCATCATCTAAATGCAGTTGGTTGTCAATGCAACAGCTTGTTGTTACAGGTAAAATTGGCTGTTTGTATGATTTGTTGTCGTTAATGTCTCAGTCCATTACCTGGAAGATGCTTCTGGGATCCTAAATTAGCACTGATAGAAAACCAAACCAAGACGAAGCTAGTGGTTAACGAGATGAACAGTCCTGTGGCTGTATTTCCTTCTCCTGAAAGCTTGAAAATGGATCAGATGAGCAGTATGATAAGCAGTGAAGAAAAGGTCACTTCTTCACTAGTAGGCAGATGATCAGGTATCCAGAACATATGTATTGTACTGGATTTAACTGTAAGACACGTTGTGAACGGATAACAAAACGGAAGAAAATGAAGGTCCGCGTGATGGAAAAGTATATAGCATCGCTGCAGCTCAGACTACAAGACGGACAAACCTGCCGTGCTGTCATGTTTCAGGAAAACCATGTGAGCTGGGCAGGTTAGGAACCCCCCCCCTCTCTCTGCAGTTTCCTCAGAAAAAGTAAGAAAGCCTCCGTTTCAATATTTAAACACTGCATACACAATGAGTAGATAAATAAAAAATAAAAAAACATTTTGGCGCCACCATGTGACCTTATTTCTTGGTTATGCTGAGAAGCATGATAAAGCCAGTATTATTTTGAGCCTTTTTTCTTCTTAGATGAAGCTTCCTCCTCCTCCTCCCCCGTTCACGAGCAGCTTCTCTTTCTTCTTCTGTCTCTTCAGCAAGCAGGAGGCAATGCCCAGGGCTCCGCCCTTCAAGAAACGAACAAAATTATCCCCCACCAGGGGACCCATGGCAAACAGTCCTGGCTCCTTGGTGCACTCATAAGTGTAGGGCTGGATGTCGATGGGATTCTGCTTGCAGGAGATGGGCTTGGTGGGATCCAAACCCAGGTACTGGCCCTGGCCCTTCAAGAAAAACAGGTTGGGATGAGTCCCGATCAGAGCCAGGACCATGGAGACCTTGAAGGCCTTGAGGGAGTTGTTCCCCTGAATGATGCACTTCATGTCAGGCTGGAAGGAGACCACACAGTGCTCTGGGAAACTGGTGTAGTCAGGGAACATGCTGGAGTCACCAGAGGGGGCCATGTTGGTGGGGGCATGCTGGGGCTTGGAGCACATCTTAGCGCAGACTGAAGACGCCAGGCTGGGAGGCTGGGGTCCCTGAGCAGAGCCTGTCGTGCTGGGGGTGGTGTGGGTCTGGGAGCGCATCATGTGAAACACTTTGTGGTATTCTGGGTACAGGGTTTTGGGCAGCTGTTTAAAGATGAGGTCTTGGTCATCTGTATGTTTGCGAAAGACGTGCAGCACAGGAATGCTGCTGCCGCAGGCACACAGCACGGCGTCTGCCGCGCTCAGCCCCGCCCCCACGATCAGGACCGGGTCAGAGTCTGGCCCAAGCCTCTGCTGGCTCACAGCCAATCCCAGGTCAGAGATACTGTGGAATACAAACGGTAGCTCCTCCCCTTCCACGCCCAGCCGAGCTGGTGAATCAGATGCGCCTGTGGCCAGAACAACATTCTCCGCAAACAGACTGAAGGGGACGTGGGAGTCACCCTGCACCTGCTGGTGCCCCCTCACCTCCCAAAGACCACTCCCTCCACCCCCCCTCCCCTCATAACCCCCCTTCTCCCCTTCACCTCCACCCCCGACCCCTCCCCCCCCAGGCCCAGTCTCCAGCCCCTCCCCCTCGTGCCCCCGGCTCAGCTTCTGGACGGAGGTCACGTAGGTATTGTCAACAAAGTGCTTCTTCAGGCCCATCAGCTTCACATAGTTCCTGTAGTAGGACAAGATCTCCTCTGGGGTGGCTCTGTCATTTGTCACACTCCTAGAGAGGAGTTGAGGAGGGAGAGGAGAGGGAGAAGGAGAGGAGAGGAAAGGAAAGGAGAGGAGAGGAGAGGGAGAGGAGAGGAGAGGAGAGGAGAGGAGAGGAGAGGGAGACGGGAGAGGAGAGGAGAGGAGAGGAGAGGAGAGGAGAGGGAGAGGGAGAGGGAGAGGGAGGTGATAAAATAGGATGACTGATCTGTCATATGGCCAGGCAGGACATACTGTGTACAGACAGTGAATGTTCCAAACAGTATTCTCTCCCATTTCTTTATTTGTCCCTCTGTCTCTCCGCCCCTCCCTCTCCATACCCTGCGTTCTGCCGTTGATCAGGTCTCGGTAGTTAATACCAGGAGCTCCATCCAGATACCAAGACTAATGGTCAGCATGGAGCCCTCCATCGCCTGCAGAGAGAGAGAGAGGGAGAGGAAGAGGAGAGAGAGAGAGAGAGAGAGAGAGAGAGAGAGAGAGAGGGAGAGAGAGCGAGAGAGAGGGAGAGAGAGAGAGAGGAGAGAGAGAGAGGGAGAGAGAGGAAGAGGGAGAGAGAGAGAGAGAGAGAGAGAGAGAGAGAGAGAGAGAGAGAGAGGGAGAGAGAGAGAGAGAGAGGGAGAGAGAGAGAGAGAGAGGGAGGGTAAGGGACACAGGGTCAAAGGGAACAGTAAAATGAGTTAAAGACAGACAGAAAGCTGGGCGAGGTATCTGGGGTGGACCCACGCGCCAGGCCCCTCCTGGCCTGGCCCTGCCCAGGACCAGGTGAGGGACGTGTTGCTGCTTCTCTTTCCTCCACTGGAGCACTGGAGGGAACTCGTAGCCAAAGTCAGCGTTGGGGTGCAGCAGGGTGTCGAAGAGCACTGCTACTGGGTTCCCTGACCTGCCCTCCAGCCCCTCGCTCAGGTACTCCAGATCCTACAGGGGTAAAGGCCACGCTGAACTGTCTGTTTGACCCGCGTGTTGTGACTAGGCAGTGTGCAGATGCATGTGAATGTGTAGAAACTGGTATATCTTTCAGCTAATGTGTGTGCACCTGCTCAGTGATGGGCATGTGCTTGGTCTCCTGTAGTTTCCTGTACAGTACAGGGTTAGGGTGTACAGTGCCTGGGTCCAGATAGGGCTTATACCCGCTAAGCAGGTACGACAAGCAAATACCTGAAGGACCATTGCCTTAATAGGAAGACAAATAAAAATATGTTAGTACTGATATCTTAATGTAATATAAGACAGAAGAGTGAACACATTCACACAAGAAGTATGACAGGGACTCGATGAAGGTGGAGGAGGGACACCTCACCTATGATGACCACAGGCAGGGTGGGA